>NW_015165250.1:496094-594201 GCF_001447785.1 Gekko japonicus
GGACGGTGATGTGGATCTTCTTCCTAGATCATGATCCGGTCTTTAGGATGGTCGATGGGCAGGAACAGCAGTTGGTCAGATGGCAATCTGTAGACCTTGCGCTGTTCTGGCCACGAACCTGGGGACGTGCACGAGGAGACAACGGTGGTGTCCTCTTCTGTTTTGACCTGCAGACCTTGGCCAAATGGCCCCGCTTGTCACAGGATCAGCAAACGATGTCCTTTGCCCAGCAGCAATCCTGCTCGTGGTCTCTGCCGTATCCAGCACAGGCCCGCCTTGGTGTGGTTTTCACTGGGGACCGCTTGGCCCTCAGAGCTTGAGAGTGGTTGACATCATCACGCTCACCTTCGGACTCGCTTGTTGATTCATGGTACACTGACTTGCTGGCCCCCTGCTGGATTGGGGTCAGGTTCTGACGCACTTTTTGCGTTGCCTTCTCCACGGCCTCAGCGGCTACAGCTTCTGAGTAGGCCACAGCATAGGTGAGGGTTTGCCGGGCAAACAGCCGCTGCTGCAGCTTCTCGTCTTTCATGCCACAGACAGGCCGGTCAAGGAGCGTTTCCTCCAGGTCGGAGAAGTTGCATGGGCGTGCAGCCTTCCTTAATGCCAACACATATTCAGCTACTGTCTCATTGGCCACCTGAGACTGTTTATAGAATGCGTGCCGACTAGTGATCTGCAATGGTTGTGGTGCGAAATGCCCCTTCAGCTTCAGCTTCAGGTCAGCCAGGGACACGTCCTTGATTTTCAGCGGGTGCTACCAGGGACCGAGCGACATTGAAGACAGCTCTCCCACAGGAACTGAGGAGCGTCGCCTTCTGCTGGTCCTCATCATCGATCTTGTTCACCTGGAGGTGGAACTCAAACCTGGCCAGGTAGGAGCCAGTCCTCGAGGTCTGGTTCGAATGTTTCGAACCGCTGGTTGACACCCATCACTGTTCGGGGTGCAGGCACTGGTACTAGTGCTGCAGCCACTTGATAAGCCGGGTCTCATTCTTCTGCCCTGGGTCCTTCAGGGGCTTCTCGGTCATCCGCTGTTCTGGCGTCGGTTCAGCGGTGCTGCCTACCCGCTCTAGGATCCCATCCTCATCGCCAACTGTTAAGTATGAGACTCAACACAGCTAGTGAACAGTGAACCAGCTTTATTTTTTTATTTTTAAAAAATATTTATTGAACAATCACAAAAACATAACATGAACTATCAATTATTAATACACAAGACCATCAAAAACAGTAATAATACATATAGCAAAATCACTACTTGCTAGTCATATCAATAAAAATATACTTTTCTGAAATAATTATATTGGACAGGTTACAAATCATTTACAGAACCCAAACGAAGTCAGAGAAATCATGAACGAGACAAAAACATAGAGCAACAGGCTCTCTTTTAAACAGTCCGGGCTTAGGTAGCCACGCCCACAAGTCAGCTAACAACCGATCACTATTTACAAATAAGGTCCAATCACAGTGCTTCCCTCCAGAACATTGTGCAGCTCTGACTGGTGTATTTACAATCCTGGTTCAGAACTCAAGCTTAACATAGGTTTCAATACACAACAAAGACCAGAACTGTCCTGGAAATGACCCTGCCCTGTCCCCCTGCCTTTTACTCACTGAAACTCAGCCTGGCATGTTATGGTTGCCTAGTAACAGCCACTGAGGGAGTCCGTTTGTTAAAGCTACAGGCAGTTCTTTTATCATTTAACCCCTCCCCTCAGTGTATTTTTGTTAGATTTCAGATTTTTTCTGCAAACCTGGGACATTTTTCATGTTTGTTGAAAGGTCTGTCTTGCCTGTTCACAGCTCCAGTCACCAGATTTAAGTATGCTCAGATTTGGCTGACTTCACTATTAGAATATAAAATGGTGGGAATTGATTTACAGCCCAAATCAGGCACAGACGGGGAAGTTCAAATGGCTGAGGGGCAAACAAAGGCCCTTTCTGCACTTGCTCCTGAGAATCTGAGGAGTCAAGCCTTAAGGGTTGACTTCATAGTTGCATGCATTCCCTCTGCACTGGGTTTTCCCCCTCTGGTTTATTTATTTGTGTATTCTGTATGCATTCTGCGTCTATAAGCAAAACCCACATTTTTTGAGCTAACTGGCTGCCAGCCCCTCCCTCCCTCCTTTTGTGATTCTGCAGAAGGGGAAGGGAGGGGGAAATCCAGTCACACACATGCAAAACTGACACATTTGGGAGCAGGGAATCCTCTTCTCCTTTGTATTTACTGGTTCCTTCTTATGCTCTCTCTGACTTTTTAAGAGTTTGCCTGAGTGGGAAGACACATTGTATTTTGTCTTTGGAGAAGGAGGGAAAGAAAACAGAACAGTGAGGGAGTGTCAACTTAAAGAGAGGCTGAAACTGGGAAAGGGCAGAGAGCAGTACTTAAACACCCACAGAAACAATTCTACTTTAGAAAGGATTAACAATTTGAAAGCAGATGAGAACAAAGAATCATTGCAAAAGGAGTTTTGGTAGCTGTGGGGCAACAGTGTGCTGGAAGCGGTCTGAATGCAAAAACAAGAGAAAGTGCCAAAACAAAGTGAAAGTGACAGCGGGAGGGCATGCAAAATGCATAATGGAAGAATAGGATGTGCTCAGCGACAGAGGCAAAATATGGGTGCAGAAAGGGCCCAAGTTGAGTAGTACTTATGATGCTCTGAGCCAACATTATAGAGGCCACTCAGTGTCAACTTGGCTCTCAGGGATGACATTGGGCATCTTTTTCCCTGGCCACATCCTCCTGTGGTAGCAATGCAGAAAGAAGCAACTAGGAAGCTGAGCCAGTCATCAGCATTTTTGAAGAGTCTCAGTCATACGGTCTCTGTGGCCTTAGAGCTGCAGCCCTAGAAAGGCGTCCACTGGGAGCATTCTCAGTAAGTTAAATGGCCTGATCAAAAATAGGCTTTGAGAGTTAGAGTTGCCAAGCAATAACCTGAAGAGCACTGGTTTCACAAAGAGTTCTACTGCAGTAGAAAAGAGCAAGAGTCCAGTAGCACCTTAAACACTAACAAAATTAGTGGCAGGGTATGAGCTTCCCTAAGTCATGAAAGCTCACACCCTACCACAAATTTTGTTAGTCTTTAAGGCACTACTGGACTCTTGCTCTTTTCTACTCCTACAGATAGACTAACCCGGCTACCCAGCTGCTGGCATGACCTTGGGTCAGGCACAGTTCTTTCAGAGCTGTTCTCTCAAGGGCAGTTCTCGAAAGAGCTCTCTCAGCCCCACCTACCTCCCAGGGTGTCTGTTGTGGGGAGGGGAAAGGAAAGGAGATTGTAAACCACTCTGAGACTCCTTCAGGTAGTGAAAGGTGGGGTATAAATCCGATTTCTTCTTCTTCTCTTCTTGATCTAGTTCCATTGTAGTAAGTTTTTCCCGCCTACATACCTTTCCTTGTCTCTTTGGCTGCCCTCCCTCTCTCCTTCTGAAGGGCAAGATACAAATCTGTTTTGTTCTAGCAGGTGATGAAGGTTAATTACCAGGAGAGGCTAGAAAAGGCTTCTCTTCCACCCTATTTTGCCACTTTGGAGGCAGCATGTGATCTCTGGGCTGTAACCTGGTGACCCTACCTATGCTCATTTAAAGCATACATTATTCATCTGTGAACTAATAGGAAAATTGAGCTTCTTTGCCCTGTGATGTCCCTCCCAGGGGAGCTGCAGTTGTCCAAAAGAAGATAGCATTGCCAAATGGCTAGTTTTACATCTCACCAGCTTTCTCACTCTGGATACTTCTACCACAACAGTTCTCAAGCTTTCAGAACCCCGCCCACTTTAAACAGCACAGGTCAGGATGTTGCCCACCAGCTGAAAAGCAGTATCCTGGAAACCTGAAATCACAATTAATAAACACATGTTAAATGTGCATAAACAGAGATTATATAGAATATGCATGTGACCAGTGGCTGTTAAACCACTCCTTTTCTAGGAATGGTTGTCGGCCTTCTGAATGTAGACTGAGGATTTTTGATGGTGGGGTTTTAGTATTTTTTGCATTTTTGTGTGTGCATGCATGTGTGTGCCTGTGCCTGGAGGTCATGGCAATATCTTACTGGGGCATGGAGGACATTCAGAGAAGTGGCTTGATAGCCTGCCTCTGTCTCCCGGCCCTGGAATTCTCTGGAGGTCTCCCATTCAAATACTTGCCAGCCCTGCTTAGCTTCCAAGATTTGATGAGATCCGGCTTGCCTGAGCTATCCAGGTCAGGGCAACTGAGGATTTTTTATGATCAGCCGCTACCAGGAAGTTCCCTTGTGTTCCCTTGTTGTTGTGATGCTCAGGTGATTTATTTGAATCATCTTGCTATATTTGCACCTTAGGCATATATAGAATGACAGAGTGATGGAGTGGTTAGAAGGCTCAAACCCACAGTCACTCATGAATCTTCCTGGATGATGTTAGTCTGAAAAAGGGTGACTGGCCTAGTCTGCCTCACAGGCTTCTTGAAAAGGCAACATGAGAGAAACATGTATGTTCCCCTGAGTTCTTTGGAGGGAAGCTGGCACAAGCAATAGATGGATGGATGGACAGGCTCTGTTTTCTATTACAGTCCTGCTCTGTGTATGTGGTATGCTGCATTATCATTTGTGCATGGTCTGGCAAGTGATGGCCCTGCCGCTGAGCAGTGGATCAAACTGGATTCCTTTTTGTTCTTTGCCAGCTGCAAAGCACACTGTGGTACCAATGATGTTGCAGTGGTACTTGAGGCATGCTTAGCTGCTTATGTGCATGTTGCAGTGGTACTTGAGGCATGCTTAGCTGCTTATGTGCATGTATACCTTGGGTCATGGCACACATTATTGATTTTAAAGCATGTGGGATTTTAATGCAGCCCTTGAGAATTCTAATCCTGCCCATTGCTTCCCCGACTCACATTGCAATCAGTCAGCATGCTGGCTGTTTGGCTACATGTAGAGAAGTGGGAGGGGAGGACGGAGAGAGAAGGGGAGGGAGCTACCACTCACAGAAACAGCCCTGAGAATTTCCTTCCGTTTCCTTAGAAATCTAATCGCATGCTGAAGGAGAGACAAAACTTAGAAGGAAGCACAACAAAGAAGAGACGCTCCTGCTTGTGACTGCCACTTGGCTCTTCACTACCCACTTCTGCACTCAGGTAATACTTCTTCCTCTTCCTTGTGGTTGACTAATGCCTTTTTATTGGAATGGGAAATGCAAAGGTTTGGAGATCATTCCCTTGGCTTCTTGTATGTGGCCCATCACCATGGTGTTAGGGTGCTAGAGATGTTTGTATTGTGCAGCAGATTCTTTTAACAGTTAACAAGAGATTGTCAGAAAGTAGCCCACCTCTTCTGGTTTGGATGCTGCTGGCAAAGCAATGTACCTGAAGTACAAAGTTACTGAGGGGGTTGTTTTGTTCTGCAGCGAGCTGCGCAGATGTAAAGGAGACTCCTAGGCTTGCCACATTATTTGAATTGTTAATATCATCGGCATATGTTACTCAGTGGCTCTTATACAGCTTGCGTTGCTCTGAGAAACACTAATTCACTAGCATTACTCAAAAAAGCTTTTGCTGTACACCTGTGGATAACAGTTGAATGCTATTCTTTCAGATTACTATCAGATCTTGCAGGACTTCCCAGGCAATTATTATCTACTTTGAGTATGCACAAAGTATGGGAATTTGCAGGAAACATTTACTTTGATTTGAGCAAGGTAGTGTGATGCTGACATTGCAAGCAGTAGGAACTGGAGTCCTCATAAGGTTTTTGTGAAGTAAAATGGAGGAGTGGAGAACCACCCTACCCTGAGCTCCTTGCAGGAAGGGTGGGATAAAATGGGATGGGTAGAGACGCATCCCAGAGACTAGAGAGAGTGTGACATGGGACTGGCAGCTCTAGGTGCACTAGGCACAAATATGAAACCACTGAGAAAGAGCATTTGGGTGGTACTATATCACGACACATGGAAGAAACATGTAGACACCTTTTCTTGTAATCATGAGGTCTAAAACCTTTTTATTGCTTACTGTTAGTATTTTTCACTTGAACGGGGACTGACAATTATGAAAGAGTTTTGCAACTCCTAATGAAACAAGCTATAGCTTTGAGAAATGAACGTGAATTTGAGGATACTTGAGAAGTATGTTATGGTGTTGCCAGCCCTTCAAAAACATAATATTCCAGAGTCTTTTGATCAAGGACCATTTTACCATTAACCACGTAATGGATGCTAAAGCATGCTCCTCTTAGAGCACTATCCTAAACATGTTTATTCAAAAGTAATTCCCTTTAGGTTCAAGGGCCTTGATCCTTGATAAGCACTTTTCAAATTGCACACTTAGAAATGCTGCCCCATTTTCTTTGAATTTACTGGGTTTCTAATGTTCCTATAGTGGGATTTCATGAAAACTTCTTAAATAAAGCCACTGCCATTCTTGTTGCACAGGTGAGAATTGTAGCAATCTAGTGAAGCATTAATATCATTCTCATATTACTTCTCATCATTACTACTACCCCCTTGCTTTATGCAGAGTATCTGTACACAGCAAGAAGGTGCTGAGATGAAAGCTATTTATATAAGGCATGTGAGGTGAGGGTTGTAAGGAAAGCAAATACATTGTTATGGGTATTATGGACTGAGTCTGGAAGAAGCAAGGTGGGAAGCAGTGTTATCTAAAGAACAGAGGAACTAGTGTTTCAACTTAGAATGCTGCTGGAAACAAGAATAGTGGTCAAGCAAATATTATATGAGAAATGGCAAAACCATTTTGAAACTTTTCCCCCTCAGCCATTAGTGGGTAAGTTGAGCATCAGCTGCTGACAAACCATCACTATATCTTAAATGGTAACAAACACCATGCAGAGAACTATGCACATTCACCAATGTAATGCCTGAGCCCACAATCCCACATTCTTTGAGGTACGAAGCTGTAATGATTCCTTGTTTTATGTGTGTGTGTGTCTCTTTAAAAGTTTGGTTGCATGGCGGTGGTAAGTAGACTAGAGTGGTTGAGAGAAGCAAGCGTGGTATGATTGGTGGTTGACAGAGAGGGGGAGGGGTTTTGGAAGTGAGAATGAGTGGATATGTCTGTATGTCAGTCAGAGGTTACAGTTACAGGTTTGACAGTTGAGGAGTTCAGTTAGGTCTGTGTGGGGAATGAGTTAGACAAGCAGTTAGTTCTGGGTATGAATGTGTTGAAGCAGTTAAGAGCAGCTGAGGTTGTTCTGAGAGAATAGGAAAAAGTAAATGAACGTTTAATTGAAGACGTTATAAGAAAGGCTGTATGTCCTGATAAACTGGAGAGAAAGAGTGAAATTCTATGACCTTGAGTTAAAGTGTTACAAAGTTACCTGAAAGATCCCTGTCAGTAAGGGAGCATATTGTGTGTGATACACCAAGCAATGGTTCATTTATTACACATTACTAGATACCTTGTTCCACCCTTTTATTTATGAATTATTTCAATAAATCCTCTTTTATTCAAATATACCAGCTCTGAAAGAAATACTTCCTCAGGACCACATAGTTCCCCATAAGCCTTGAACTCGGACTACCTAACTAGTAAGAGCAGCAGTAAAGTATAAAGGTTTGGAAAGTCTTAAAATTTCCGGGTGGCAGCCATCTATACCCAGATAAACAGAATAAAAAGAACACTTTTAAAGTAAAACCAGTCCTCCCTAATAAGGAGGACATCACAGAAGCCCTTAAATTTTAGTTTGTACATGGAAAGACATAGATCAGGATATGTGAAATTGACTCTAATGCTGCACCAATTGTGCTGATGCATAGCCAAGTTTAAGAATCTAGATATCCAGAGCAGCACAACTATTGGCATTTTTAAGGCACCAGTGGACTGAAGAAGTCTGGAGTGGAGTGGGCCCTCCGTTGCCAATCTGTTCTTCTATTCAGAGATCTAATATCCCCTCATCTTGCTTAACACTGTGTCAAAAGGGGCATCAGTCGGAAGTTCAGCTATGCCCTTAGCCATTCACATCTTAGTGAGTCACACAGATTCTGCTGCAGAGGTCCCATCTTCAGTCCCAAATTTCCAGCAGGTCTAAAAGTAAGTATGGAAGATGGCTAATAGAATATGAACAGGCTTTGGTAGCTATGCAGACCTGTTGTTTAAATGGGGGGAAATACCAGGACCCAAATGCAATTGTGGTGCAGCCTGCCAAACTATTTTCCATCTTTCACAGGAATGTAAGTGTCATGCTTTCCAAGGAGATGGGTGGAGCTCTTTGAACTTTCCCCAGCTGCAACTGAGTGGGCTGAAAATTTAGATATTATTATTTAGGGGGATTGTCCAATCAGCCTGCATACCCGTTGTATCAACTTAGTTCCTTATTTTATATTATTATATGTTTCCTATCTGTAACTTTGCCATACAATAAATAAATAAATCCCAAATTATTCTGCCGTGACTACAAGAAACCTTGAAAATGTGCCTGTCCATTTCTGATAAATGTTAGGAACGAACTGCTCCTAAATGGTTAATTCCATCCGACTGATGGGTGTTGGGAGATCCTGATTTTTCTTAGAAAAGCACAAAAAGGGAGCTATGAGTGTCCAGGTTAGCAGTTAGGCACCAATGCATTGCTGTATGAAGGGGCTTTTTTTAAGGTGATGGATGATGTTAGCTGGGTGCACATAATGCCTTTTTCTGCAGAAAACATGAGAGACCAGGAGATTGTAATTTAAGCTTTGTGTTCACAGGTTCCTAAATTTCTAAGCTTTTTGGTGCTTCTAAATTATTTCATCACTGTCACACTGATGATAATACCACAGTGCCAACACTAGACTTATAGCACCAAACAAATGCCTCAATCACTTGGAAGAAGGAACAGGTTGTTATTCTTTAGTGAGCAAAGCCAGACACAAAGCACTTATTCTTGATCAAGGTGTTACCTCGACTTCTTTTGTTATTTGGTGAAAGAAAGTAACTTCATTGGGGGGGGCGACATTTTTCCCCTTTAGGACACTTAGCTAGAACTATAGTGGCATCAGTTCAACAAGGATGTAGCAAGATGGCAGTTCAGTGGTAAAGTGATTTTTGTAAGTCTACATAAATATGGGTTGGATCCCATAATCCATGGATGCAAGGATCATGGAACTTCCAGCATCACTCTCGCAGTCCTTGTCAATCCCAAAAAGATTTATTCCTGGGGTTATGGATCCTGAATGGTTTGATAGCCACTTGGGTTCATAGGCTGCATTAGGGTGGAGGAAGGGGACTAAACTGCCCTCTCCTCTCTGTTCCTTCATCAGAGCAGTACTGATGGAAGGTACAAAAAGGGCAATTTCACCCCTCCCCACTGCAGCCTCTCAATCTCCATGGCTGTTATTCCTGTGACCTTGGTAATAAATTTCCAGAAGGTCAGAACAGACTGCTGGGGAGAGCAGAAAGTGGGAAAGATCTGTGATTGTCAGTACCTTTAACTGATGGACTGTGGGATCCAGTTCTGTATCCAAAGTGTTATGTATTTGGTACAGTAGTTAGGGCTAATTCATACATTTTTAGGGTTTCAAGGTTTAGACTCAGTGTATCCTGGACTACTTGGGACTGTGTAGAAGCAGCCTGCCATTCATCCTTTGTTCTGATAGAAAAGCATCTAACAGCGGCTTTGTGATGGCTTGGTAAATGCTGATTCAGCTGTAAGTTAGTTGCATGGGGAAGCCTTCACATTCCTCCTTCACCAAGTGCCGAGGACATCCTAGATATATTCAACTCACATCTCTTCTTTGGTAAAATCGTTGTATTAATCTTCACAAGATATAAGATTTGGATTGAACTCTGTTAGTTTTTTCCTCAGGGTTTGTACCTTTGTTTATCTTTTCTCTTCTCACAATGAAGCAGTCTATAAGGCCAGACCAATCAAAACGAGTGACTCCATCTTGGTGACCAGTGTGCTAAGATCAGGCATAACACACGTGCGCTTGTATCCAAGTTGGTGATCATCATCAAGGTGGCATCATCTAGGATTATGAGAATGGCTGGTGGACCTGAAAAACAGTAACGAAGACTGTTGTGCAAATTGGATGTGCTCTAACCATAGTGTTTTCACCAGTGCTGAACTCATTTAGGTGGCTAGTTTATGGTGGTGAGGTGGATAAATACATTCAGATATTGTATCAATGGGACATTTGCTTGAAGCATTCAAGTGCTAATGTTTCTATTCATCTATAGAGCTGCGTAAACCAAGAGCTGCCTTATGCCAAGGGTCTTTCCATCACTGTGTTGTCTGACCTGGATTTAATAAATCTCCAGACTCAATATATGTCATTCCAAACCCAGGTAATACAGGTCTTTTCAAGGGATATGCTAAAGATTAAAACTGGGGCTTTGTTCATATAAGGTACATATCTTCTGGTGAGTGATCACCTCTGTTTTAGTACTTAACTGCATGATACTCTTTTCCCAGGTACATTCTCAGATCAGGTTGACAGATGGGCTCTGTGTGTTTCATGATTCCTAGGCATGCATGGGCTCAAGTCAGACTGGGACAATTGAACATTTCCCCTGCACCATTTTTACAACATTGTGGAGCCACTATTTGCCTCACTGGGGAAATTTACATGTACTGATAGGCTACAAAGTTTCCCCAGTCATCCCAATCTGAAATACATGCATGTGTGGGAACTATGGAACTCCCAGATAACATCCATCAATCCAGTCCATGGACATACTCGGGGAAAGTATCATATGTTTAGACTTTAGTCCTCCTTGGTTCCTGGGTACATTCTTGGCCTTCAATCCTCAGTCCTGAAACTGTATGTTCCACAAGTTCATTATCTGTGGAATAAGGAAAATTATTATATTTAGTGGGTTTTTTATCTCAAAAGTAGAATGAAACATCATTTTGCTTGTGATCTGTGATGCAGAGGTGAAAAGCAACTCTCAACCTGTCTTTCCAACTCTCTTTGTTGTCTCACATCTTTGATCATTGTCTTTTTTCATAGACCTTTCTAGATTCTAGTCACTGAAGTTCCTGAGATGAAAGGAACACCCGAAGATCCTATACTCATCTGTTTCAAGGGTACTAATAGCATTGAGGCAAAGTGTTGTCCTATGTGCTCTGTTAACCATTCTTTCACACTTACTCATCAGATTCATGTAAAATCCCAGAAGGAAGAGAAACAGGAAATGTCCTGAACTTAAACTGGTTACGTGCAGTCTATATATATATAGTTGGAATTGCCTGGAACATGTCTCATGATTCACTACAGCTGAATAGATCTTATAGCCAGTGTAGTAAGGTTTGGATGAAATTCTGCGCCCACTTCCTGGAGTTTTCAGGGAACCAATTTGGATTCAGTGGAAGTGAGTAATATTACCCCTTTGTTTTATTTGCCCCCCTCCCCCTTTCTTGCAATTTGGAGCACCAGAGGAACACAAGTTCCCAGCCATTTTTGCTCTAATGCAGATACAGAGAATCTCCAGCTTACAATCATGTCTCTGCCCCATAGAAGATCAAATTGTTCATTACATGGGAGATCTATAAGGGGAGGTCTCATCATTTTTGTTTTGACTTTAAATTAAGCATTCAGGGAGGGCGCGTTGAACCCTTTCTCCTAAAATGAGCTAACAATAAAATTTCTCCATGGTATTGTGGCAATGTATTTATTTTCAGGGTTATGGTTACTGTGTTTTTTGTTTTTTTTTTAAAAAAAAATACTGTTATACTATTGCCAATGAAGAAAAAAAACAAACCTTTAGGATTTTTAATATACAAACCCATAAATCTAGTAGATAACAATTGAAACACAGAGATAACGAAATAAGCCTCCCATTTAATACTAGTTGCTAAACTCTTATACCACCTTCAAAATATGCCGGAGGGTAGGGTTGCCAAGTCTGACTCGGCGCTGGAGCGGGGGACTCCAGCGCTGCTCCGGTAGTGCACGCGTGCTGCAACCACGCCACCCGGAAGTTACGCGACCACGCCGGGCATGCTGGGGGCGGGGCCACGACCATCCGAGGGAAAACCATAGCGTTTTCCCTTGGATGACCATGGCCCCACCCTCAACACGCCCGACGCAATCACGTCACCTCCAGGTGATGTGCATGTCACGTGCTTTGGGGGTGGGGTTCCCCCCGGGGCCCGATCCGCCGGTGGCAGGTAACAGGCCTCTGGGGCGGGGGTTTCCCCGCCCCCTGGGGGGACTTGGTAAGCCTACCGGGGGGGAATCCTTAACCAGAGAATGCCTTATATATGGGAAAGACTGTGTATGGGGGGGTGTCCATATCCTACAGGCCAGGACTCTCCAGAGGAACATGAAACATGTTCAACCTACATGTACAAGGCCACATCAATTCCACAAGAAATTAAATATAGAAGACTATCTTCAGCATTTACTTACTGCCTTGTCCTATTTTGTGTTCCCAGCATCTGCAATGATAGTCAAAAACGTAACAGATGTAGCTTCCTCCCATCTCTGTGCTGTAGATAACTGCATCTAAATGGCTGTTAAGCCTCAAGTCATCTAAATAAGCATGGAAGATGATTTCCTGCATTATTTCAGGGAATGGATGGTCTTGAGTGTTGAATCCAGATACTTGTTTTTCAGAAATGAAACTGAAGGCCCAAAGTTCAACCTCCTTGCATTCAGTAGAAGTTTTTAAATCTCTTCCCACAAGATGGCAGCTGAGGAGTGTGTCTCTGAGTATATGCTGATATTAGGGTTGTCGTCTGCCGGGTCAAAAAAAAGTCCTCTCCCTTTAATGGAGCCTTAGTGGAATGTTATTTATCAGCTGATGTTATTTACCTCCATGCCATGAAAAGCTTCAATTGCTCATTTCAACACATTAAGCTTCTATTAAAAGGACAGTACATCCTTTCTCCAAGCTTGTTAACCCTAGCTAATACACCAATATTTTACAGCCAAAAATGAGGACAATGCTTTGTAAGCATACATACATTCTTATTCTCTAGCAGAACCAGCCCAGCAGGACAGGGGGGGGCGGGGACTGGCAAACCCGAAAATTACATTGTACCTCTTTAGGAATCACTAGAAACTCCTTTACTATAGAGGTTCTGGTGATTCTGAGAGTGGACTGATGTCACTTCTGGGTTTTACTTGGAAATGATGTCATGCCATCAGCATGACAATTTTTCCCCCAACAATTTTTCCCCCACCTCCACCCTGAGCATCGGCAGTGTCCCCATGGGACGCTGCTGTTTGGGGGGTGGCCTGTGGCAGATTGGGGCCCCCAAAGTCAGGGGATCCCCTGCACCAACCGGGGGGATGGCAACCCTACCTAGATGACTAGGTTTGGACATAGGAATACCAGCCTCCTGGTGGGACCTGGGGACCCCCTGGCATTACAGCTGACCTCCAGACTAGAGAGATCAGCTCCCCTGGAGAACACAGATATTTTGGAGGTGGACTTTACGGCATTATACCCCACTGAGATCCCTGTCCTCCTCCCCAAATCTCCAGGAGTTTCCCAATCTGGATCTGGCAACCCTACCTCCCCCCATTTTCCCACCAGTGGCCAGGGGGACCTAGCAACCCTACTTGAACATCAATGCAAGTTGGATCAGTAACACAGGCTTGCATCTAGTAGACTGATTGAACCAGCAAGCTTCCCCTCCCAGCCCAAGGCCTAAATAGGTTGAGAGGAAAGCATATCATCCTGCTTTGTAGGGTTGCCAGGCCCCTACCCACTGCTGGCGGGGAGATGAAGCTCCCTTCCCTGGATCTTCTGGCATGCGTGCTATGCGTGTGTGCTGCAATAAAGTCACCCGGAAGTGATATCATCACACTAGGCATGTCACCGGGGGGGCACTCTAGCATTCAACCAGAAACTCTATGGTACCATAGTTTTTAGGCCGAGTGCTAGAGCATCCCCCTGGCAATGTGCCCACCACGTTGACATCACCTATGGGTGATGTCATTGTGCCGGGCATGTTGGTACGATCCCAGCACTTTGGGGGTAGGGTTTCCCCTTCTGGCCGGATCCAGGCTGGCAGATCAGGGCCCCCTAAAGCAGGCAAACCCCCACCCACGCAGGGGGAATGGCAAGCCTACAGCTTTGGAAGAAATACCTGGGACTCATCTTGTCCAGGCTTAACTGGGGCCAGAATCCCATGGTGATCTGGCCCAGGAGGGGGTGCATGGGCTGCAAGCCTGGCACTGCATCTTTGCTTGGCATAAGCCTTCTGCCTCCGCTGCTGCAAGCCTGGCACTGCATCTTTGCTTGGCTATCATGGCATAAGCCTTCTGCCTCCGCTGTTCCTGCTGGGCGGAGGCAGATTCTGGTAGACCTGTGGTCCTGGACTAATGCTCAGTTGCTCCAGGACCAGGGGGGCAGAGGGAAGCTTTGATGGATGAACTCCAACTGCAGGCTCCTCAGGGTTGTAGGTTCCTCAGGGGCAAGACCTGGAGCAGGTTGGCCAGGGGCATCTACCCTTCAGGGGTCTCCCAGAATATTCTGCTCTCCCTCAGGCCATGTTTCTGGCTCCTCGGGCTCCTTCTTGGAGGCTTTTGAGTTGGAGTCCAGAGCCAACTAAGCGGGGGTTATGACAGATCACTTCCAGTGGAGAAAGTGGCAGCAGCAGAGGATGCACTCTATGGCATCACATCCCTTTTGAGCTCCCTCCCCTCACCAAGCACTGTCCTCTGCAAACTGGGTGACAGAGTGTGGAGAGCATTGATTGATTGATTAGATTTCTATCCTGCCCTGCCAGCAACAAAGGGACTCAGCTCATTCCCAGCTGTGCAGACAGAATGTATAGACAGAAGCTGCAATCAGACTGGAGGCTTGGTGAGGTCTGGCCATGCCTCTAAGTGCTCCAGTTCAAATTGTTGCTGGAAGGACCAACCAGGCAGCACACCCTGCAGCAGTTTCCCCACATGCTTATCCAGTGGTGAGTCATCCACATTACTGCAGTGCCTCAACCACAGAGTGCACTGCCCGGTCAGTGGGTGCATGCACATGTGCACTCATGCGCTTATGCGCTTATGCGAATATTGGCAGCTACTAAAAATAAATCCGGCAGAAATGGATCTGCCAGTTCAGACTTCCCATCTGGTTTCAGTTCGGGACAGGGGAGTTCAGACAGCCAGAAACGTGGAGTGGAAGCGCTGGCATCAG
Source organism: Gekko japonicus (assembly GCF_001447785.1). Classification (NCBI taxonomy): domain Eukaryota; kingdom Metazoa; phylum Chordata; class Lepidosauria; order Squamata; family Gekkonidae; genus Gekko; species Gekko japonicus. The sequence continues at coordinate 511,161 of NW_015165250.1, forward strand.
TAAAGACTGGACTTTCCCTGGTGCTTGGTTACTCCGCTTCCGAAGTGGGGGAAAGTGGGGTAGTCATGACTGGGGCATGGAAAGCAGATGTTGCTGTCTGATCATGCTTTTTAAATCTGCAAAGGTACCACAATGATATTGCTGCAAACTGCTCATGTGACCACAGCCAGAAAAAAAAAAGATTGCAGTTTTACTGATTTTCTTTTGAATGTGTACTCGGATGTGCTGTGTGAATAGGCATATGACTTTATTAAACTGTTGTGTACCATGATAAGACTACGTGCACGCGGTTGGGCTTGCACGTGGCCACAGGAACATGCCGCCCTTTGCTCCCAAGTACAATAGCAGCTACGGATCCGAGAACTCACCTATCAGTCAGCCCAGATCCTAATAGGGAACCAATAGAGGGAGCTGTGTGTAAATAATCCAATCACGGGTATGGGTGTGAGTGTTGGGTGTATTTTGAACAGGAATATAAGTGGGCCATGGGCCACACTAGTTATCTCAAGTTCTCTTATGTACTAATAAAGTATGAGCTGAAATCACTACTCTATGCATCAGTCTCAGTATTTTACAACTTTGTATTCATTTAGATGATGCTAGTCTCACTTCTGTAAAAATTCTGCATCTTTGGACATGCTTGCCTAGGAGAAGCATGTGGGAGGAGGCTGAGATTAATCCCACTGTCTCCAGAGTATGCATGTGCACCTTGTGTAGGTGTGTAGCACCTTGAGCGAGAGAGCCAAGCGGAGGATACAGTCCCAGAACTGAGCCTTTTGATGGCACAACAGTAAAGGGTGCTAAAGCTCTAGCTATTTAGCAGGAGATACTCTTTGCCATTTTGGTGTAGTGGTTAAGAGCAGCAGACTCTAATCTAGCGAACTAGGTCTGATTCCCCACTTCTCCACCTGCAGCCAGCTGGGTGACCTTGGGTCAGTCACAGTTCTCTGAGAGCTGTTCTCTCAAGAGCAGTTCTCTCAGAGCTCTCTTAGCCCCAACCTACTTCACAGGGTGTCTGTTGTGGGGAGGGGAAGAGAAGGAGATTCTAAACCACTCTGAGACTCCAAGGGAAGGGCAGCATATAAATTCAACTCTTCTTCTTCTTTGAAGGCTTAAGGGTGGCAGCCCCAGAGAGAAGAGAGGAGAGCCAGGTTTAATGGAGAATCCAGGAAGGCCAGATTTTCTGTTTTGCTTTTTCTCTCCTACATGAGCTTAAACAGAACTTGCAAGAGCTATTATATCACATTAGCCATCAATGGCACTGAAGGTGACTAAAATGTTTGCCTGAGCTTTGCCACCACCAGCTGGATCCAAGCCAAGCACCTGCAGCAATGCCTGGGTTTGAAGTGGATCTGGCAACCACCAGTGCAAACTCAGTAGGGAGCGGTTTACTTTGCTTGTGTGAGGTTCTTGCTATTGGGGAAAATGGTTTTACCTTTAAACACTCATGGAGTACATAAACTTGGTAGTTTTCTGCTGCCACCAGGAGTTAAAATTCCAATTCTCTCTCTTTTGGTAGTATGACCTAGGGTCTGGGAACTTCAGAGGACTATGTGGCCCTGAGGAAGTACCGTACTGATTCCTGGGATGAGTTTAAACAAAAATTGATTTTTTAAAATAAAGAACAAAATAAGTTTCTGGTTACTTTGAATGTTACTGGGGGAGGAAAGAACTTGTAAATATAACTGGCAAAACTTGGTGTTATGAACAGTCACTCAGACTTCACTCTGACAGGCTAATCTCTTTCTCTCTCATAGTCACACTCGCTAAGATCTTTGTCATAGGCACACAAGTTAAAACATTTGTCTAACTACACAGTTTAGACACAACTTGTTTCTTTGCCATATAGACTCTCTCACAAAGCTTTTAGAGTCACACAGACTCTCTTCAAAGCTCTTTCACACTTCGCTCTCAAAAGACACACACACAAATTCCACTCAGAACATCTCCTCCCACACTCTGTCATCAGCCAATCAAATCACACTTAGTGCCCTCTATCACTCTTCTTACATTACTGCAGTCAAACAACATTTAAAGACACACGCACACCAAAACATGGAATCATTATAGCTTGGGACAACACAATACCTTGAATCAGCCCTGTTAATGAGCCCTATCATTTTATACATTAGTAAAATAGTTATTCTTCTCCATCTGCTGTATGCTGCATTCGTTCCCTCTGCAGTAGCCCATAGTGGCTTCTTCTGAAGCAACTGTGTCAGTAAACTGACCACAACAATTTCATTATTTATTTATTTTCCACATTTATATCCTGCCCATCCCGTAAACTGCTCAGGGCGGGTCACAGCATTTCAATAAATACAATAAAATTTAAAACACATTAAAATGTATAAAATCAATAGTTATGCTTGCCGTAGGGAGAATCCGGCCCATTGAGGTAACTAAGTATGGCCAGTTATCAGTGGGTGGGAGACCGCAACCTCGGGGAGGGGCATATGTGGACGCCCGCTGCCTCAGCCAAAGGCCTGGCGGAACAGCTCTGTGACAACCTCTTCTCTGGGGAGGTCTGGTTTTCCTTTAAACGTGTTCTTATGTTTTATTTTACTTTGGGTATCCGGCTGCCACCAGGAAATTTTATTAGGCTTTCCAAACCTTTTACTATAATATTCCTATCACAGGGTAGGTGGATCGAGAGTTTAGGCGTTCAAGGAACTATGTATAAATACGAGGGTAAACAATGTAAACAGTACTGGGAAGGATTTGAACAAATGCTTGGTGTCTCTCACAAGCTTCTCTTTTACTGACAGGGAGGTTAAAGCAACTTTGTAATCCTTTTCACTGTACTTTTCTTAGACTCTCAGCTTTCAATTGTAACTCTTATAACACAGAACTTAACCGTCTGCTTAACACAGAGACTTTTACTCTTATATTTCACACAGGAACTTCTCACACAGAGACCTCAGGACAAAATTCATATCAACTGCTTTTACACAGCACACTCTGCTCTGACTCTCTGTTTTACTCAACTGTTTAACTGAATATCTCCAACAGTCACCCCTGACAGACATTCCAATCATCCACACCCAATCCATTCCAAAACCCCTCCCCCTCTCTGTCACTCACCAGTCCATTCCAAAACCCCTCCCCCTCTCTGTCACTCACCAATCACACCACTTGCCTGTTTCAACCACACTAGACTTTCACACAGCAATGTAAACCAAACTTTTAAAGACACACACACAAATAAACATGAAATCGTTACAAGCTCCATCTTGCAGGCCCTGTGGAATTGAATAAGATCCTGCAGGGCCCTGATCTCAATAGGGAGCATGTTGCACCAGGTGGGGGCCTTCTTTCCAAAGTTAAGAATGCAGCCTTACAACTGACCTGGTTGTGCTTATTATGGAGTGACTGCAACATTCAAAAATATTCACTATCTCATGTGATATATGGAGTAGCAAAAAAGAGAAAGCCAGCGTCTTCTGGTGCAAAGAACATTTTCAAAAAAGGTGCTTACCACATCCCCCTAAAAGGCAAAATAGGAATGGTGATGGAAATGAGACAGTAGAGACAGTCCCTGAAGGGACTGTTGAAGTATGCCTACTGACAGCCTTTCTGCTCCACTGAGTAGCCGGAAACAGCTTACACAAATCTAGGCTGAGGGCTTCTGAGTCAGGAGGCTGCCTTCTGCAGTTCTGCATCTCTCTTTTCACCAGCTAGACTCAGATGCCACCTCGGCCTGGTTGGATGTTTTATATGAAAAGCATAAATAACTGGATCAGGAAAGTAACGTGGTTTTCTCTCATCTTTGCAGGGGTAGGCCATTTGGGCTTTTAAAAAGTCATTCCCTTCCCTTAATTGTTCTACTACTATGGCACTTTAAGCACCTGGTGTTCACGCACTTCCTTATTCTTCCCTTGCGCACACTTTCCACACTGAACAGTGCGTTCAAGTCAGCAGTTCCCTCCCCTCCCTACCCCAGACATCATGGTACCACATATGCCTGGCCTAAACAGACTCTCTTCTTTCTTACTGACATCATTACACAGGTCTCATTCTTATTTGCTCTTGTGGTGAAATGGGGAACCCGCCCTCAGCCCTGGGAGATTGAGCAGCCGTTTGGTGGCTCACAAGCTCCTGTTTTCGCCTGCCCACCCTGCCTGATTGGACTATTTCCTTTCCTCAGTCGCTGCCACCACTCACTGAATTTACACCACCTTCCTAGAGGGATAGTGAGACCCCTCTTGCTGATTCCCCAACCCAAGGAAGTGGATACCTTAATCTTTGGGTGCCACCTGGAGAGTTGGCAACCCCTTTGATTTGGGCCCATTTGGCTTCCTTGGTCTTCCTTTGCCAAGTGCAATGTGCTGAGCGGGGAGGACTAGGTGGTCAAAGCACTACCAGGTTTTATAGTTCAAAAAGGTTTAATTAAACTATGTACAAGTTTAGGCACAAACATAACACAAGCACTTCCACACAACCAGGCAGAAAATAAACAGGATCAAACCACAATTCCTCTGTCCCTACACACACCCCGATCCCTGATCTAACTACCTCCATGGTGAGTGGCTGCAGGACAGGATTAGCTCTCCCCCTCCTTGTCGTTGGAGGGAAACTCCCGCCCCTCCCTCAGGACTGGTCACCAATACTGCTCCCCTAAATACTGCTACCCTCCTGGCTCTCCACCATTTATAGTGGCCGGGATGGCCTACGGAGTGTGAGGTAGCAGGAGTCCCACCTATGCGCAGCCCCTCGAAGCTGTAGTCCAAAGCTAAGACTAAGGCTGAGACCAGTCCCTCCCTGGACGGGCAGAAGCCTTTATCTGGGTATCTCCACCCCGGGGAGGGTCCCTACTTTCCCGCACTTTTTCTTCAAAGCTGCTGGAAGATGTATGCAGGGAGGTATGGCAGCCCCACTGTCCCCTATGGAGTACCTCCCCCCTTCAGAAGAACTACCAGATTGGCAGCCATTTTAAAGTAAACTGCTGCCTTTGCCTGTCAGCCATTTCGTTACGGCACCAATCAGCAAAACTCCATTGACTACAGCAGCCACTAATCCTGTCCCAAGCCTCTGTGAGCCTCTGATGTTTTTTTAAAAAAAAGGGATTATTGAGGCACAACAGAAAACAAGAGGGCAGAATTAAAACACAGAGAAACGTTCTTAAACAGAGCATGATTTTCTCTCACACACACCCTTTCTACCTCCCTCCATGCTCAGGAGTGAGGAAAAAATAGGTTTATGGAACAGGAAGGAGAAAGTTCTGATCATGGCTATTTTATTTTTAAAACATTATGTTTATTAAACTTTTAAAAAAAGAGATTGATGTAGAAAATCACTATAGCTATGTAGAAAATCGAGTGTGGTAGAAAGTGTTGAATTGTGCAGTCATTACAAACACTGATTGCTATATTTTTCACAGGAAACAAAAAAGCCCACTTTAAAAATGCATGTGAGTGATTCTACCAGCTGACTTATGGAATAACTGAACATTTATTGCTATTCAACATCTAAAGTACATCAGAAGTCAAAGTAAGTATCTTACATTATCCCTTGCCAACATATTGTGCTAGTTAAAATACAGTTGTCAGTTACACTAGCTCGATTTATTTGCATTTGGATGATGTCCTTATCTTTATGGCCAACTGTTATTTCTATATTGTCAAAGAGGAAGATCACCTTCCTCACATCTGGACATTCACATTTTCTACATTAAATTTGTACAATAAAAAAAATCTACTGTGAAAAAAATGAGTTGGATAAGCTATGGCTGTCGACGAATGACAAACTAATCCAAAAATTGTACAACATGTTCCTAATAAATTATGAACTAGATGAAGAGGTTAAATGCACTATGATCACTTGGATGCAAGATGTAGGTCATACCATAGAAGACTGGTCTAAGGTGTGGATTGCTGCAAAACAGTTACGCGCAATTCCATATAAGGAAAACATATTTAAAATGTACCACCGGTGGCATTGGTCCCCGGATAAAATAGCCAAATGCTACCCAAGCGTATCTAAAAATTGCTGGAAATGTAAAAACAACGTAGGCACCTTCTATCACATGTGGTGGAGATGCCTAAAATCACAGCGGTTCTGGCAGAAAGTACATAAGATGTTAGTAGACATGTACGAAGTAGAATTGCCTTTTAGACCAGAAATATTTTTATTAAACATATTGCCAGATAAGTTAAAAAACGAACAAAAATATGCTATGGGATTTATCATTACTGCAGCTCGTATTATATTTGCTAAAAACTGGAAACTTGAGAGGATACCAACATGTAATGAATTGATTAATAAAGTTCAAGAAGTAGTTGAAATAGACAAATTGACCATAATCTTAGAGAACAAAGATATGGGGGGAAGTATTTCATAGTAGATGGGAAATGTTTTACAAGTGGATAAAAGAAAATAATGTATGAACTAACTGACTCTGATAACTGAAACTGCTTAAAATACCATTAATGCATGATGTAATCCTCACATCTGGACATTCACATTTTCTACATTAAATTTGTACAATAAAAAAAAATCCCAAATGATGCCATTGAATACAGAAATGTGGCAATAAATTGGGGTGCAGCTGGGAGAATGAATTTTTCCCACCTGTCTTTCCCACTAATTCCTCTCTGTCTCTCCACCCCCACTTTGGACCTTCATGTCTGTCTCTTTATTCTCCTAAAATTTGAATTGTTGCATGGTAAAGTTTCCTGATAGTCACTCCATTGGTTGTCGCTCACCTCTGCATGCCACTTAGCATGTTGCTTTTAGTCTTGTTAGTAATGCCAGCCTTTGCCTCTTTCCTTATTAAGATGGTGTCAGTTGCTAGGCATTCAACTAAGTTTAAGATGAGGGATAGGAACCAGAGTGACATTTGCTGATGTCACAATGGAACAGATGACTCACTCAAGCGAAACTAGAGGGAAAGGGTAGACAGGCAAACTCAGAGAAGTGTGGGACGTAATTATACAAGATTAAACTTGCCAGACATTCCAGTCAGTTGGAAGATCTCATTAGTTACCGAAAAAGTAATTCAGTGTATGCATCCATAAACAATTTATGCTGGTGGTCTTTTTTGCTTTGACTTTATCTGACCTGTCAAAGGTGTTTTTGTTTCTCTGTTTGTATTGTAATAATAATAGCAATCATGACTGTTCAAACCATCCAGCATTTACCAGGAACAGTCCCTGCGTTATTATCATGTGTTGTGAGTTACAGGGCCAAGGTGAACTTCCATGGCAGAGTGGGGATTTGAACCTGCGTTTCCCAGATCTGAGTCCAACACACAAATCACTATACTATGCTGGCCGTGCCACACCAGCAGTGTGAATTTTGAACTGTTGCTACTAAGAAATTGTAGGATAATTTTGTCATATTTTAAACCAGAACAAGCTGCGTCTTTGCTTTTTAAACAACTCCCTTCGCTATTAGACTATAGGCTGTAAGGGTCCCGTGATCCTGGGAATAAGCTTTCCTGGGATAAAAGGGACTGCTTGGGGGAAGGGAACACAGGAAGGACCTGGGCCATCAGTGCCTTCTGCTCACAGATCACAGGATCCAACCCTATGTGTCCAAATTGTAATGCTCAAAACTTTTTTTTTAAGATTGTTGATATTGTATACAGCAATACAAAAAAACAACTGAAGTAAATATGAGAAATCTATACAGTCGATAAACCATTTATATCCAATCAAAAGATACATATGGCTGAGCTCCATCATGAAATGTGCTATTTTGAAACGTGATAAACATAGTCAATTTCTCAGCAGATCAGTGAGATTCATTACTGAAACAGATGTTTATATTTCACACAGCAAGACATATCTTTGTCGTTACTACACTTTTCCAGATCTTCTGAAACCAATCCTTGAGTGTAGAAGGATTTGATTTTCCCTTATTAGCAGCTATACAAAGCTTTGCAATGGTAAATATAATCATTTCTAGATCATATTCCACAACCTTTTCAAGTATCTTACCAGTATTCTCTTGGGATCACAGGGCAGTTGACACCCTGTGATCACACTATATGGGTAAATTGATCTTATAACTGGTAGTGGTAGAAAGTGCCATCAAGTCACAGCCAACTTACGATGGCCCCATAAGGTTTTCAAGGCAAGAGATATTCAGAGGAGGTTTACTGATGCCTGCCTCTGCATAGCAGCCATGAACATGCTTGGTGATCTCCCATCTAAACACTAATAGCCAGGATTGACCCTGATTAGCTTCTGAGATTTGACAAGATCTGGCTAGCATGGGCCATCCAAGTCAAGGTGATGTTATAATTACATATCAGAATTTCTCCGTTTGTGGAGGATTCCTTATAGATAATATCCTCCAGAGAATAAAATGGTAAATATCTTCTAAATCCAATATTATGTGAAATACTCAGAATCCAAACACATAACTATGTCTCCGAAAGGGAAATCAGTATAATTTGCTTTTTTCCCTGTATTTTCTAGTGAAAAATTATTTCAAAGTTTCACAACAAGTTATAAACATCCTGATCTGAAGTCTAATCATTGGTCACAATTATATCCTAGAGTCGGATTCGAATGGCTTTTGAGCAAGGGAACCTTTACCTTTAATCATGGTACTATATCAGCATTAAAAGACTATTATACTAACTGGGCAGGCAAATATTTCAAATGTTAAAGATCACAATTGAATTTTTTAAAAGCATTTGGAAATATTTCTCTGGTAAATTGCAGAAGGTGATCTGAATCATCTGAGTATTCACTTAATTGATAAAAGAGCTATAGGGTTCTATTGAGGAGACTTCCTGGTTCATGCATTGTTTATAGTTTTAGTTAATATTCTCCCTGTCATTACAAGTTTACAGAACAGCTATATTTAAAAAGTAGTTGCAGCTGCCTCAGTCCTGTTTTCACTAGTCATGTCCAATACAGCTGATGGGATTATGACAGAAACCATAGCACCACTAATAATCACTTTATGGGTTTCCTACCAAAAGAAAGAAAATCCCAGTTTTCACACTTATTACTCAAACATGTTGAGAGCAGCAGGTTAAGGACAGAATCCTTTTAGCTGATAAAAAGGAAAGCGAATATTGTTATATATTGAGTACCAGCAGTGTGCTCAGCAGCAAGCCGGTACATAAAACACTCTTATTAAGGGCTTTCCATGTCAAGCACAAGAAGAACTTGAATCAGATGCAAGAGCTGTTTGCAGCTGAGGAACTCATTTCGGAAAAGGACTATTACTGTGAGCACTTTAATTGTACGATTGTTTTTAAAATGTTTTGTGTGGATTCGGTATACTCTACCGATCAATGTAAGCCGCCCTGAGCCTGTTCGCAGGGAGGGTGGGATACAAAGGCAATAAATAAATAAATAATAAATATGAATGAGATGCCTTCACTCAATAAAGGAACAGCCCTCAGTTTGCAATACCTGAACGAGTCTGTTAACAATAGGACTTTGGGGGGGGGGTATTAATTCATAAGGTCGTCAGAAGTGACTTGATGGCGCTTAACACACATTCTAGAATAGGGTGAAGTGGGAGATCTTCAAAATGAATATCTACTCTACAGATTGCATTGATTGTGTTTTATGGCTCGGCACCCTGTAAACCTAATCACTAACTAATCTACACACAGATTGCCAGTTCGGAGAGGGTTTGTATATTGCCTTCCTGAAATTCCAACCAATATTTGTTCCCTACCCATTCCCTTGGTTTCTGTGAACCATTCTCTATATCTCTATATTCTGACAATGGATAACAATGGAGGTTTTCCTGTTATGTCATCAGAACTGATTGAAATCAAGTTCATCTTCGTAGCACATTTTTGCCAGTGTTGTCTCACCAGTAAATCTGTGGTCCAAAGAAGCAACATGCTGTATGTACTGGCATTATGTAGAAATATAGAGTTGGATCCCATGATATGTAAACAGAAGTTGCTGATGCTTGCAGATCTTTCCTGTTCTACGCTCCTCCCAATAGTCCCTTCTGACCCCAGAAAAGTCTATTGTCAGGGTCAAAGAACCCATGTGCACTAATAAAAATCATGCAGGTCTGGAGACTCCAGTGCGGGGATGAAATCACACTTTCGATCTCTTACATCAGCAGATCTCCACTAGAAGGTGATTCCTACTCTTTCCTGTTTCCCACTGCAGTCTCCCAACCCACATGGCTATCAGATAGTCATGTGCCAAAGGCTTTTTGGGGGTAGGACCAGCCTTGTACAGCATTGCTCAACACCTCAATGTCACTTTTGGTTGCAAGTGACCTCAAGGTGTTACTGTGTCACTCTTGGAAGTGATCTCAAGGCATCACTGCAATGCTCTAGCCATCCCACCCCCAAATTATATCATTTTACAGCAGTGCATGCTGTGATGCATGACATCACTGCCAGTTATGGAACACCTGGGGTTGCAAGCATCCAGGCAGATTGCTTGAAATCACAACTGATCTCTTAGTTCTCCAGGAGAAAATGGCTGCCTCGGAGGATGGAAGCCCAGCCTCCCCAGGCTCCACAACCAAATCTCCAGGAATTGACCAACCCAAATCTGGCAGTCCTAACAATGTCACCCCCCCCCCAATTTCTTCTGCTATTGCACTGAACAGCATACATTGGATGACCAGGGGCTGGAGTTCCCCTACTATTAGTCCATATGGGTCCCACAACCCTATAAACTTTCCTGGAGTCTGAAAGGAATGCTGGGGGAAGGGAAAACAGGAAAATCCATGATCCCATGTCCACAGATTACGGTATCCAACCCAAACCCTCTTTCATGTTCTATCAGTATTTTCCCTTATTTAAAGCTTTAGTAATCAGGCATAAAGGAGCTGCGGTGGCTCAAGTGGTTAAGACGCTGAACTGCAGGCTGTGCAGTTCAGTAGTTCAGCAGTTCGAAAGCAAGAAATTGCAAGTAGATAAATAGGTACCACTTCGGTGGGAAGGTAATAGCGTTCCGTGCGCCTTGGTGTTTAGTCATGCCGGCCACATGACCACGGAAACGTCTTCGGACAGCGCTGGCTCTTCGGCTTTGAAACGGAGAAGAGCACCACAACCCTAGAGTCGGATTCGACTGGCTTTTGAGCAAGGGAACCTTTACCTTTACCTTTAATCAGGCATAAGGTTGAGAATGATGCCTCTGTGTCCTGGAATAAATGTCTGTCTCTATATATTTCTTTGGCCTTTGTTCCTATTAGATCCATTTCAGAGATTACTCTAATGACATGATTGACCCTGAAACCAGGAACTGCATGTGTGATGAGAAACCAGTGGTGCAAAAGAAGCTCCCTTGTGGTTTTGGCAGTTTCAAGGATACCAGTGAAATCCTCCAAAACCTCCCAAATGAAGCACCCAGCACAGCTATTTCTCACTAGGAGAGGCACCCACACGGTTTCTGTTTGTGACAACAGCTATTCTGATTTTTTTTTTCATGTCGATAACAGGTTTCAGAGCAACGTTTTAAAAGTCACCCAAATGTCTTGTAGGAGAAATCCTGAACTGCGTAATCTGATTCTAATTCTTCTTTCCAGATACACGCAAGGAAGCATGCATGTTGTGCCCAGCTTCCTCCTACTCAGCTGTTCTGAACTATCTTCAAACTGATGTGAACAGAAACTCTTTATACTGTTTTATGAAGGAAGCCACATATGGTTACCACAGCATATGACAACACCCACTGATTTCTCTGAAAGGAGGGGAAAGAGAGTGAAGAAAAGGCAGAGGGTGGTACTAAAGGGACTTGCAACAGTATAAGAAGAACCCTGCTGAATCAAACCAAGGTTCCATCTAATTCAACATCTCTTTCCCCCTGTGGTCAGCCAAATTCCTCTGGGGAGTTTACAATTCAGCATGAACAATTTTACCTCCATTGTGCATCCTCAGCAACTGTCAGGAGATATACAGCCACCAAAACCAGAGCTTTTATTTAGCTGTCATGACTAACTGCTATTGATAAATTTACCCATCAGAAATTTGTCTTAATCCTTTAAGAACAGTGTGGTTTAGTGGTCGGTTTAGGATCTGGGAGACCCAGGTTTGAATCCCTACTTTGCCATGGAAACTTGCTGGACTTTGGGCCAGTCACATGAACATGTGAACACCTGAAGCTGCCTTATACTGAATTAGACCACTGGTCATTCAAGGTCAGTATTGTGTACTCTGACTGGAAGCAGGTCTCTAGCATCTCAGGCAGAGGTCTTTTGTACTACTGTACTACTGATGCTTTAAAAAAAACAACTGGAGATGCCTGGGATTGAAACTGGGACCTCCTGTATGCCAAGCAGATGTTTTACCATTGAGCCACAGCTCCTCCAGTCACACATTTTCAGCACTGCTTACCTCACAGGGTTTTTGTGAGTATAAAATGTAGGAGAGGATAATGATGTAAGCTGCTTTAGATCCCTGTTGCGGAGAAATGCTGGTAAATGTTCTGCACAAGCTAAACCTCTGAGGATTTCTCTTGAAGCAGATCAATGCTATTTGGGGTGGGGTAATTTTTTTTGTAGCTCAGTATGAAGAGAACTCATTCCCAGCAGCTTTTCAGAGCAAACAAGCCTTTATGATAATATCTGTGTGGCTATGGTGCAAGGAACTGATTGTGACACTGCTGATAGAAGAGATCTGCACAAGTGTTTCATAAAACTGAACATGAACATCTATTTCTGAGTACCTGAAGGACAGCTGATATACAAGGCTGGGTGAGAGTAATTGGTTAGTTCTCTGTCAGCCCCCACGTACACACTATGAATTCTTCACAGAACCACAAAAATGTTGCCAAGCCTGGTGACCTCTCGAGTAAAGTGCTGACTGGAATTGTTCTCACAGTCATCATTATTGTGACTGTCTGTGGTAATGTGGTAGTATGCCTGGCTGTTGGATTCAACCGGCGGCTCCGCACGCTGACTAACTGTTTCATCGTCTCTTTGGCTGTCACAGACCTGATGCTGGGCCTGCTGGTGCAGCCCTTCGCAGCCATGTATGAGATCTCCAATCATAAATGGTACTTATCACACACCTTTTGTGATATCCACAATAGTCTAGATGTCATGTTGTGCACAGCCTCCATCCTCAACCTCTTCATGATCAGTCTGGATCGCTACTATGCTGTTACAGCACCACTACGCTACACCACTTTGGTCACTCCTCGACGGGTGGCCATGGTTATGGTCATTATCTGGGTGGTGTCAATCATGGTCTCATTTTTGCCCATCCATTTGGGCTGGAACACTAATGGCACAACGGACCATAACCCTGAAGAGTGCAGTCTTGGGGTCAATCCTATTTATGGACTGGTGGATGCCTTGCTTACCTTCTACATCCCTTTGGTTATCATGTGCACCACATACTATCGGATATTCAAAATAGCCAGAGAGCAAGCAAAGAGGATCAATAATGTCCCCTGTAACAAGAAAGTCAACCACGTGTCGCCAACTGTGAATGAGCACAAAGCCATTCTTACCCTTGCGATTGTGATGGGAGCCTTCATTATTTGTTGGTTTCCTTATTTCACAGTGTTCATATACCGAGGCATCAAAGGGGACAATGCAGTGAGAAAAGACTTGCTATCTGTTGTCACATGGCTTGGGTATGCCAACTCAGCTTTGAACCCTATCTTATATGGCACTCTGAACAGGGACTTCCGAACTGCTTATCAGCAATTGCTCAGGTGTCAGAGGGTGGGGCCAGATGCAAGAAAGACTCCCCTAACACCCAGACACCAGATGAGGGACCAGACCTGTGAAGAGGCACTGAGTAAGCAAGAAGATATACCTCTACAGTTGCATGTGAGAAATGGAAAGGAGAACCCTCTCACCCAAGATGGCTTGGAAAGGTAAGATCTCTCTGCTTGATGTTTTTCTGGCATAAGTGAGTAGTGGGAATATAGATGGTTCTAGCGCTGCTTAGATTCAAGATGAATTGATGTCATCATCCACTAGCACAGTGTTTCCCAGCCTGTGGGTTAGGACCCAAAAGTGGGCTGCACAGCCTCTAAAAGCAAGTCACAGGTCAGCCCTCCCTAATGGCTGCTCCTGCCTTTTGCCATCTTCTCTTTCTTTCCTCCTCACCAACTTCTTACATTCTAATCTCCACCTCCCTCTTTGAGACAATAACAAGGAGGCAAAAGTCATCTGGCAACTAGAAACTTCACAGTAGTAGCTGAAGGACGGGGGGGGGAGGTTTAAAAAGTAGGTGAAAGCTGTTCAGCATGCTATCGGAAAACCAAAGAAGGCTAGCAGGAGAAAGGAAGGAAGGAAGGAAGGAAGGAAGGAAGGAAGGAAGGATGGAAGGAAGGAAGGAAGGAAGGAAGGAAGGAAGGAAGGGCATGTGCATGCACGGGCTCTGTCTTGGTGCCATTCCTTCAGCAGCCCAACCTCTCGCCCAGCCCCCTGCATTGTGTCACTGCCCTCTAACCTGCTGAGGGAGATGTGCTGCACCGAGCCCCTTCCTGCTACTCTCTTCTCCACTATCAGTCATCTTCATGTATCTCCTCAGCCTAGCACTCCCCCAAGTGAAACTCCTCAAATTCTGGCTCTGGCCCAACAGGCACAGGAAGAGGAGATGAACTCCCACTGGTTTGGTGTTCAAAATAGGGGAAGCTGCATGCTTTGTGTGATGTTTGTTGGTTTCTCAAAAACATTTACTTGGGTGCTATAGAAAACGGAATGCTGGAATAGAGGGGTGCCAAGGTCATTGTTTGCCTACAGCACCAAAAGACCTTGGGCCGGCCCTGGATGGGTTGCAACGTATATTTGGACTTGTGGGTCACCATACCAAGAAAGTTTGGGATCCACTGCATTAGCATATTTCCAAGGGGCGATGAAATCAGTTTGCCTATGGAACAGCACAAGCAAAAAGGCAGATTTAGTCTCCAATACTCTTACGTTAACTCCAGCACTCTTAAGTTAACTCGTAGTCGATAGCTCAAAGAAAGCGTCAACCCAGTGTGCTGCAGTGATGAAAAAGGCAAAGTCTAAATTAAGGATTATTAGGAAAGGAATTGAGAATAAAACAGCCAATTTTGTAAAAACCCCTGTATAGATCTCTGGTACGGCCTCATTTGGAATACTGTGTACAGTTCTGGTCACCGTATCTCAGAAAGGACATTGCAGAGCTGGAAAAAGTACAGAGGAGGGCAGCCAAGATGATTAGGGGGTTGGAGCACCTTCCCTATGAGTAAAGGCTGAAGAGTCTGGAACTTCTCAGTTCAGAAAAGAGACAACTAAGGGGGGGACATGATAGAGGTTTATAAAGTTATGCATGGGGTGGAGAGAGTTGACAAAGATAAATTTTTCTCTCTCTCCCAAAATACTAGAACTCAAGGGCATCCAATGAAACTGAGGGGAAGTAGGTTCAGGACAGACAAAAGGAAATACTACTTTACATAGAGTGTGATTAAAATGTGGAATTAACTTCCAAAGGATATAGTGATGGCCACAGGAATAAACAGCTTTAAAAGGGGATCAGATAGATTTATGGAGGATAAGTCTATCAATGGCTACAAATAGCAGTAGAAGGTCTCGGCCTCTATGCCCTGTTGTTGGCCCACAGAGGAACTGGTTGACCACTGTGTGGGACAGGATGCTGGACTAGATGTACTATTGGTCTGATCCAGCAGGGCTCTTCTTATGTTCTTTTGTTCTTAAGTTGTCCATAAGCCTGAGAATGAAACTGCCTGTTTGCACACATTATTCTTTCCAATCAAGGTGTTCTTGGACCAGTTTCAAATGCTGTGACTTCAGAAAGCAAAAATAGAAATTGTCCCAACTTAGATCTTTGATTCTTCAAGTTATGTATTTAAGCCATTTTGCAAAAGTAAAAACCATAATTAAATAATTAAAATACAAATACCCCCATAATACTAGATTAAAAAAAAAGAATACCATGAAGGACAGCAAAATAAATTAATCTGCATAAATTCTCATCATGCCAACAGGCACAGTTCCAGTCTAGGCTATTCCATGTTATTCCGTTCCAGAATACTTGATTGACTGTTTATGGCAAAGGCAGATCTCTGGTATTTGCCAGAAAGTGAGGGAAAGGAAGTGATTTCACTGCATGCAAAAGTGCTTAGATCATATGATCATGAGAGGTGGTGCCCTTTGTTTCTAATACCCTATTCCTAAACTACCTCCTCAGCAGACAGGTTGCTAACTGATAACATGGCATGATTTGCCAATGTTGCCCTAAATCTTGAGAGGGATTGTGTTGTTATAGGAAGGAACCAGGTCAGTCAACACCCTATGTGATATTGAGGTTACATTACATTAACAAATCAGCAGGATGGCTCCACATTGCTGAGGTAACATAGGGATATCCATTAAGGTTCATTCCACCAGCCAAAGGCAATTACTATCCAGCATGCTGCCAGCTTCTTCTTCTCTTTAAAAAAAAAAAAACAGTAACTCGTAGGGCTGACAGCTCTGGGTTGGGAAATATCTGGAGATTTTGGAGGTGGAGCCTGAGGAGGGCGGGGTTTGGGGAGGGGAGGGACTTCAGCATGGCATAATGCCACAGAGCCCACCTTCCAAAGTGGCCATTTTCTCCAGGTGAACTGATCTCTGTCACCTGGAGATCAGTCGTAATCCCAGGGGATCTCCAGCTACCACCTAGAGGCAGGCAACCCTAGTTACTGTGTCTACTTAACCACATTTTAAATGGGAATTTATGTTCAGTCTGATAGCAATTTCTTTTCATCATTTTTGGTAGCAATGCAAAACATTTAGTGCTCGGATTCTTTTTTTTTCATGAGAAAGCTAAGGACATGGAGGCATGGACTCCACAGCTTAAAGGGAACATTGCCGCCACCCACCCCCCACTTCGCAGCCCTAGGAAAGGTGCCACTGCATCTCAGATCTTAAGCCTCCTGTTGTAGATCTTTGTTATTTTCACTTCCATAATGATGCAAATATGAGCTGGAATGAATACAGAATTTACTTAGTAGTTCTTGGTGAAGGCAGTCTTATGAATAGGTCACAAGCCTTCTAAGGTTAAGTGACCATTTGGAGATAAGCGGGGACTGATTGACAATGGTTCAAAACTTGAGGAATCAGGTAAGCAGCAATGAGAAGAAGCTGGTGAAGGTTTCAGCTGCAGAAGATACCCCTCTCCTTCAGTGGCGGCACTTTTATATGATAGAAGGCCTTAGGAAAGGTGACTGTGAGAGTAATGTGGTATGTTTTCATTGCTTCCCACAGGCAATTCCACCTCCTTCCATGTTCTAATCTGATCCCAGAACTGTAGCTTGATAAGCAGTGCAAAACTTTCCAGCCTAGCAGATAGCACATACTTTTGCTTCCATGGCTCCAGGAAGTGCAAACAAAGGGTTGATTCTTTGACGTTATCATAGCTGACGCTAGTATTAAGTAGTGAAGCAAAAGGATTTGTCAACTGTGATGGTACAGTCTTGCTTGGGAGGCACAGCTAGGACTGGTTCTGCCTCACCCACGTGCTGCAGTAAAACTAAAGGCACAGATTTGTGGCATCAATATATCTAATGCTCATTGCAGCCAAATCTGTGGATACTTAAATCCAGAGACTGGAGCCGTGAACAGACAAGACAGCTCTTTCTAAAAACCTGAAAAATTCCCCAGGCTTGCAGAAAAAAATCTGAAATCTTTAAAAAAAAATCTATAAAAAATAAATTGAGGAGGTTAAACCCCTCCAAAATTAACTTGGGCCAGTCATACATTCTCACCCTAAGCTACTTTACAGGATTCTTGTGAGGATACCACAGAGGAAAGGAGAATAATGTAAGCTGCTTTTGCTCATCTTTGAGGAGAAAGGCAGGTGTGGCCAGATGGGCAGGCCCATGGACCCTCAGCAGCAGCAGGGTGCTCCTGACAGCCTGGCTGGAGGGAAGGGGGGTGGGTCAGAGGGATCATATCACTCCTGCTTTGGCCCATCTACACTGGTTCACAATTTGTTTCCAGGCACAATTCAGGGTGCTGTTCGTGACCTTCAAAATTCTCTATGGTTTGGGAATCAACATACCTGAAGGACCACCTGCTGCCTCATGAACCTGCCTAACCATTCTGGTAATCTTTGGAGGCCCTGCTTCAGGTGCCTCCACCTTCTGAGATTAGGCAGCTGGCAACCTGGGAGAGGACCTTCTTGATCATTTTGATCATAGCACCAAAGCTCTGGAACTCTCCCCAAGGAAATTCTGCTACTGGGTGAAAACTTTTTATGTTTTCATTGGCATTCCCTCAGCAATCCCTCCTTCCTAACCGGTGTTTTAATTGCTGTTTTTATGTTTCAGATTATTTTAATTGTTTTAATGATGTGTGTTTGTGGTTTGATTTTAATGGTTTTAAAATGTGTTACTATTATGTAATTTTTAAATTGTTAACCACCTTGGTGGCCCTTGTAAAGGAAGAAAGCATACAAGTTTTGTAAATAAATAAATGAAATAAAACACAGTTGGGCTGGAAGGGCCACCAGGTTGCCTACAGGAGGGCAGAGCCTGCTCCACCCACCCAGGGTGACAAAAGGCTCAATGGAATGGGGAAGGAAGCTCTGCAGTGGCAAGCCAGAGACAGGTGAGGTGGCAGGGGCCATCCCAGCACCAGAATGGTAGAGACAAGGGGCAGAGTTGTGGGAGCCCCCAGTGGCCCATTTCAGCAATGGATCAGAAGCCAGCAAGAAGGCAGGTCCAAGTGCAGTCCCAAGACCACCTGGTGAGAAGCTTAAATGGCTTACAGCCCGTGGCTTGCTAGAAGGGAAGAGGGGCCTAGGGTTGCCAACCTCCCAATGGGGGTGGGGGTTTCCCCAGTTTTGGGGCTGCCAATCCTCCACTGGCCAGCTGGCCAGTGGGGGAGCACTGCCCCCAAAGAGTCCCAAAATGCCCAATGTGATGACATCACCTGGAAGTGGTGTCATCATGCCAGGCACGTTGTTTAGGGGAGACTCTAGTATTTGGGTAAAAACTCTATGGTGACCAAAGAGTTTTTACCCGAATACTAGAGCATTCCCTGAACACCGTGCCCAGTGTGATTACGTCACTTCCGGGTGATGTTATCATGGCATGCATGCTCTGTGCACGCACCAGAGGAGTCCCAGAGCTGGCCTGGAGCCCCCCACTGGGATGAAGGTAAGAACTGGCAACCCTAGAGGGACCACATGGAGAAAGGCAGGAGTGAGGGCTCAGGCCCCAAAGGAGCCCTACGCTATACATTGTACATACCTTGGAGGTTGGCATACCAATGAAAGGGAGCACCACAAGCTGTAAAGAAAAGCAGGCATCAGTGGGCAGGAAAACTCTGCACACAGGCCGAGGAAGAACCCATGGGAACCACCAACGGTTGACCAGCCAAAAACCTGGTCTGAGGCCATGGGAGCTTGTGACAGCAGGATATAAGTGAAGTAAATGAATAATAAATGTAACTGAAGTTGGGTAGGCAAATAAATGTAGGTTGGTTGGTGTGTGGGAAGGAGAAAAGGAAGCAGGGAGGATGAGGATGTGGGGGCTGCCAGGAGGAGAAAAAGAGGAAATCGTATGGGGCATGGAATGTGAAATGCCCCCCACAAGTCCTTGTAGGTTGTCTACTGCACAACTGGACCCAGCTCAGTCTAGTGTCTGGAACTATGCAGAGTTTTCCAAGAGAGAGGCTACCCAGGGGAGAGAAAGAGGGAAAGCTGAAGACAGGGTAGCTGGAGGGTGGGGAAGAGAGGAAGAAGCAGGAGAAGGGGAGAAGCTATGGGGGCTTTCAGGAAATGGGAAATAGCCCTGACCTGGATAGTCCAGGCAAGCCCAGTCTCATCAGATCTCGGAAGCTAAGCAGCGTCAACTCTGGCAAGTACTTGGATGGGAGACCTCCTTGGACTCAGTCAGGAGGTGGGGGCAGGTGCAACATTGCTCCCATGCCCTCATCTCCATTCACACAGGCATTTTTTAAAAGAGAACTGAAATTCTGCAAGCATAATTGAACATCAGCAGTGTTTGAATCGTGTAGAGGGCACCACAGTGAGCTTATTACTGATCAAATAACTAATATGCTGAATGCAAAATGAGGTATTTGTACTAATGGAATACAAATTGGGTGATTTACTCACAGCTGGATGTAGATGCATTAACCGGGTTCCTCCTTTCCCTTGCAGATCTCAGAATATGTTATGTAATAACTCTATACAAGTGAGAGGCCTGCAAGGACTTGTGGTGGGCATCTCATTTCCCCCTCCCTGACTATTTCCTCTTTCCCGTTCCCTGAAAGCCCCCATAGCTTCTCCCATTTTCCTGCTTCCTTCCCACCCACCAGCCAACCTACCTTTATTTGCCCCTCATCTTCAGCTTTTTCCCCTTTCCTCTCATTACTTGACTATGGTCTAGTCCCACAGTGCTGGGCACTGGGGAACCTGCAAGGATGTGCAGGAGGCACCTCCCTTTCCCATATATTCCCCTTAGAATTGCCATGTGCCCATTGGGGATGGGAGATCTCCTGCCTCAATGAGACTTGCCCAGCAGGACAAAAATCGCACAACAGCTAAAACCTGCATCCACAATGCACCCTGAGGTGATGTCATCACGTTGGGCACGTCTCAGGCTGATGCTCTAGCAATCAGCCTGGAAACTCCATGGTACCATAGAGTTTTCAGGCTGATTGCTAGAGCATCCACCTGCGACATGCACAACACGATGATATCACCTCCGGGTGACATCATTGCGCCGGGCACGTCAGCCCGATGAGGCGGGGTTCCCCCTGCTGGCCTGATCCGAACTGGCGGATTGGGGAACCTTTGAGTGGGGGAACCTCCGCCCTCCTGGGGGACCTGGCAGCCCTAATCTGTAATATAATATACAAATGCAATACAGTTCTCATAGTAATAATATACCAATGGTATATTGAACTCTGAGGTGTTGAAAGACCTGAGTCAGATTGAGGTGACGAGAGAGGAGGTCCTAAAACTGATAGACAACTTAAAAACTGATAAATCACCAGGCCCAGATGGCATACATCCGAGAGTTCTGAAAGAACTCAAATGTGAACTTGTGGATCTCCTGACAAAAATATGTAATATTTCCTTAAAATCTGCCTCCATTCCTGAAGACTGGAAGGTAGCTAATGTCACTCCCATCTTTAAAAAGGGTTCCAGAGGAGATCCGGGAAATTACAGGTAGGGCTGCCAAGTCCCCCCGGGGGGTGGATTTCCCCCCGCTTTGGAGGCCCGATTTCCGCCGCCGCAGAATCGGGCCCCAGGGGAAACCTCACCCCGGCGTGCACATCAGTCGGATGTGACGGGATGACGCCGGGCACGCTGGGGGCGAGGCCACCTCCATTTTACATACATACAGCTGTTACAAATTCTGCAGAGTAGAGTGGCCAGCTACAGGTTCAGAAATATCTGGAGATTTGCAGGTGGAGCCTAGGAAAGTGATTAGGGAGACGAGGGACATCAGTAGGGTATAAAGTCATGCAGTCTGCCTTCCAAAGCAGCCATTTTCTCCAGAATAAATGATGTAAACAAATAAATAGTAAATAAATAGGCAATTTATGTAGACTGGAGATCAGTTGTAATTCCAGGAGATCACCAGCCCCCATCTGCTCCAGCCCCTACTGCAGAGTCAGCAACTTCAGTAAGTGCTGCCACCATCACAGACCTCTCTCACCAGCAACACTTCATCTGTGTATAGGTGCCAGTTCACATAAGCAGAGCTTCCACCTGCAAAAAAGCCAGACTGTGAGCCCAATGGTTAGCCCCACATGATTGTGAGATGAGCATACAAGGGCGGCATCATGTGGGCAGTAGTCTGGTTGAAGGAAATGTTTTTTAGTCATGCCACAAAACAATTCACAAGTAGCACTCACCACTCCAGGCTCATGAAGGCTTTGGTGGTCACATAAATAGTCTTGAGAACATTCACAATCAGATTCCAAGGAAAGGCAAGTGAGAAGGCTGCAATCAGACATACATATCTCCTCCTTTTCAGATGCACTATCCTACTTTTGTGTTCATTTGTACTGTCAAGCAGCAAACCACGGCCAAAACTAATTCCCTTCCAGTGGTTAATTTCAGATCAACTTTAACCTATCTAAGATTTGCACCCATTTGGGGGATACTGTTGTTTCACCACATATGCCCTCACATCACTTAGAGCCAAGCAAGACAGCAGCCACACAGTTTGTTAAGAATGGGTATGCCACTAATTCCATTTAATGTGCTGGGGGGGGGGGTTATTTAAAGTCAAGCATGAACAGGTAGGAACAGAAGCTGTAGCAGCCACCTGTATGTACTTTGTGCCCCATAACCACTGTGCTCCCAGCTGCGTTCTTTTCCCCAATGAGATTCTCCCAGTGGGAGAAGTAGTGGTTCCTGGGTGAAAAGTACAAGCAGGGAGGCAGATTGTTCAGTTTCTACCTCCTTCTAGCCCCTGCTGTATTTTCTGTTTCCCCATCCACTTTACAGAGTTAGGGCAGGACACAGATTGGGTCTGCCACCGTCATATACAATTTTTTTTTTCTGGGAGGTGATCTACAGATTGCTGCTACGGCTTGTCAGATGTGAGGAGAAAAGTGCTAATTTTGTTTGTACAAGTAACTACATTACCTGTTGCAAATGAGTCTGTTTAGAGCTACAGTTCTGGTTTTCCTGGTGTGTTCCTCTCATATTCAGAACTGATGGATATAAACCAGAGCTCAAGGAACAAAGCTTGTCATTATGTAGCAGAGATACAGAGGAATAATAGCCAGAAGCATATATATCCTAAACACTTTGTTATCCTTTGTCTCTGACAGATCTCTCTCTATCTCTCTCTCTCTCTCTCTCTCTCTCTCTCTCTCTCTCTCTCCCCCCCCTTTAACCCTTTCAGCTCTGGGCTCTTCCCCTAAACTGCAGGCAGGCCAGGCTGTCAACAGTGGTGACATGATTCTGACTGTACTCTTCCAAAATCCACTGCAGATAAAAGGACACAGTTAGATTTTCTGTGGGGAAAAATTAAAGGCAGGGGCATTTGGGTGAGTACCTGGGATGCCTTACCTAGAAAGGGTTAAAATGTTTTGGGTAGACCAACTGAATTTCTTCTCTTCTATGGCTAATAAAAAATCCCTGGAATAGCATGCACTATGTATTCCCTGATATCTTTATAGTAGCTGTTTGATATCCCCATCCCAAGAAGAACTGCATGCTGGACTTCTGCATGTCACATCAAGCCTCAATTACACCCCCCCCATCCCAAAAAAAGATAGCTGCTCTACTAGGGATAGGAAGACAGAGCTGCCTTGCTTGTGAGACCAAATCTGAGGAAGATCACAGAAAAGGGAAGAAAAATAGAACCCTAGCCAAACTGAAAATTTGTCTGCCATATAGTTATTAAAACATGTCTCTGTGTTCTTCTCATGTTGGATTTCTTTAAAGTCCTTTTCCCCAAAGCAATTGCCAGAAATGTTTCCTGGCAAAGCTCCTTGATCCCCTAACCTCCGTGGCAGCTGTTCTTTTAACACATGACAAGGACCAGTGCCCTTATTCTCCAAAGCATCCAATATTAGTCACACAGAAAACGGTGCACTACAAGACAGAGAATATGTTATGACACAAAGGGTGAAAGATGACATTATGAAGGAGCATGGATTTTCCTCAGAAAGCAAATGTGGGAACAAGACATTTGCTGGGGGAAATCAGCTGCCTAGAAAGAGACACAACCCTTTCCCTGCCTATCAATTCTCCCCTGCGAATGCTGTCCCTACCCATTTTAAATAATGTTTCCCGTGAGTGGGCTCACTAATTCCATTTAATGTGCTGGCAGGAACACACAGGAACGGAGTTCCGTCTGGCTTCCAAGTTGGCCACACCCAGCAGGAACTCATTAGCATAATAGGCCACACCCAACAGCAGAATCTCATTCGGATTGACTACATTAGGGGTGTGTGGCCTAACATGCAAAGGAGTTCCTGCTAAAAAAAAAGCCCTGGGTTTTGACAACAAACAAGGTAAACAGAATAAGAAGCAAAAGGTGGGTGTGGCTGGATGAGCACACTTCTGGCAACATGGGGGTGTGGCCTAATATGCCAATGAGCTGTGCTGTCAGGGGTGTGGCCTAATATGCTAATGAGTTTCTGCTGTTGGGTGTGGCCTATTATGCTAATGAGTTCCTGCTGGGCTTTTTCTACCAAAAAAGCCCTGCTGAAACTAAAAGTAATCCTAGACAGAAAGTGCCAGTCACACTTGCCAGATCTCTCTTGAAAGTAGCCCCCTGTCTCTGCAATCATAATATATTAGCAAGTATGGTACAGGTTTGGGAACACGAGGAGACAATTTAGAGAAAAGTCTGAGAAATTTGGGGGTGGCTTCTATTGGCTTTTCCAGATCTCTTTAGTGGAACATGGCAATTTCATAATTTCAGCCACCTGCCAGGCATGTGCTTTTCTATTTGTACAGTCCACAAAGCAGGAACCCTATACAGGCCCACCAACACTTGCATGGTCTGGAAAGCTGGATGAAACCTGTTAAATGCTTGAATTGGCACTGCAGCTGATTTTCACATTCCCAGTTCTTTCTTTCTTTGAGCAGTAGAATGAGGTGTAGAATAGGGATCACAGGAATCATTGTCAAGGAGAAATTTTATCACCCTGCTTCAATGTTCAGAGTGTTATGGATCAGCACAGCATATAACTGACTGACAGCCCTGCTCCTTCAGTTTTATGTACTCCCCCTTCGTCCCCCTTCGTAGGGTAGCCTTTGTGGTCAAAGGGCAACACCACAAGACTATCAGTGCACTCCTATGCAGAGTAACGCCCTTTTAAATTCACTGAAGTTAGTGGGTTTAAGAAGTGTGTGACTCTGTTTAGGATTGCACTGGATGTTACTCAAGCCTTGGGAAAATATGTATTGTTTCCTCTTGCTAAGCTTGCAATGAAGAAACCTTGCTGTGAAATTCCAGCCAAGCAATTGCTTTCTAGTGACTTCAGAACTGTCCTTGCCAGCATTCCTATTCTTTATTGCTTTGGCAACTCTTGTGGGTGTTGTTTGGCTGTAGTACAGCCAGCCCAAAGCTGGTGGATTTCAGCAGCTGCCTTTTTTAAGTGTTCTGTCATTTATCACACTTCTGTGTAAGTCCCTTTCAAAAGTCCAAAAAGCCAAATGGCTTCCATTTTTAGCAATGACTTCCAGTACAGTCAGAAATTGAATTGCATTCTTATCTGCCCACCTGCATGTTTATAATCTGTAATAATGAGAGAAAGTGAGTCATAAGAAGCAAGTCAGACTTTCAGACTTTAATGGAGTTCTTATTTACTGTGGGCACAGCTTAGCAAGGTAAGGTCAGACTCACCTCTGCATACCGTCCCACGACCTTCTCCTGCTGATAACAGGCTCCTCCTGTTTTGCCTCTGTTTTACTGATTGTGCCACAGAGAAAACAACAGAGGTCACCTGGCTGCCAAAAGCCAGATACAATTGTTGTGCTGGCTCCATGCTGTGCACTCATAACCTTGCACAAGATCATATACGAACAGCGTTTCAGTGTATGTGGGGGACAAAGACTTAACCAGCCTGCCTGCTGCTTTTGATGGATTCGCTCCCCAGCACCACTTAAGCCTGCAGTGGAAGCCGCAATCAGCCCACCTCTTCAGGCTTGAAATGAGGTTTCAGTGCAAGTGTCACTTGGCTGCAGGGTATTGATGTGACAGCCGGTGACCCTTAAGTGCATTCATCAGAGGACTAAATGTGGCAGGATGGCAATGGCATTTGAGAGATGGTTTCTGAATAAAGATGAAGGCTAGGCATGCCCAAAGGAAGGAAGCAAAGAGCCGCCCTGCATTGCAGAGCTGCTTAATGAGTGTGTGAGTGAGTGGGTCATGGACACCGTCATCCCTGAAGCACACTGATCTGAGGCCAAGACCATTAACTCTCTTCGTATTGATACAAGTATCAATAAGTATTCATATTAACAATATGACCAGATGAGAACTCAAGAGCTCAGGTTACATCTAGCTCCAAATTGTCTTCATCTCAAGTTCTCTGCATGATTTTTTGCCCTGGGAAGGAAACCCTTTGACACACTCTGATTTCTATTACTATTTCTGCCCCCTTGACAGAGAACAGGTGAATTTAATAGCACAAGATCAATATAACCTCATGAACATGCTACCCAAATAGGTTTACCATTTGCCCACTCATGGCAGCCACCCTTTTTTTGATTGCCCACCCTTTTCTTGATCACCTGTCCTCAATCAATTGAACAGTGGTAGAAAAAATGGAGGGGATAGCATCATGGATGCTGTGACACCCCTTCTGGATGCAGAAGTGACATCACAATACATACACTGCTCTAGGAATTTCTCCTAATCTCTATGGTCTTTAGCATAAAGACTGAGGAAATCCCTAGAGTGTCACAGGAGGTGATGCTCCCCCTCCCCAGGCTCTATCCCACCAAAGCTCCTGAGACTGGCAGGCACAGGGATGGAAACTCTATGCCCAAAACTTGTGCAGAGATAGTTTGAGTAGGTGGATGAATGTAGATTCGTACTGTGGCCTTTTGGCAGTCTTTTTTGGTGAACAGATGTTGGCAAGTATCACATATAAATCTAGACCATTTCACCTTAGCCTCTGGCCTCCACGTGAACACTCTGTTAACATCATAGCCAGGACATATGTATGCAACATCAACGTCAATGAGAACCAAGGTGTGTATGCCCATTGTAATTTGTGAGAATCACAGCAGCCACATATGCAGCCTCACTGTGGAGGTGTTGCTTTATTCAGATGGTATCTTCACCTTCTGCTGTCTCAATAACAACCCCATATGCTCCTGAGGCATTCAGATAGGGAACTCAGGGCTTGTACTACTAGATCCAAGTGGATATGTTATCTAGGACTGTGCATTCAGCTATATCTAACCCTCCCCCTCTAACTTGAAAAATACCTTATCACAGGCCTGTAGCTACATTGGATCATTTCGTGTCCTGGCCCCACAATTTATTTCAAAAGCCCCATACCGTGATGGCATAATAATGCCAATTTTGACTTTTTTTAAAAAAAATGGCAATTGCCACAAGTAGCTCAGAGTTTGTCATCTGGAACTGCAATAAACAAAGCTGCAGCCCATCTGCCGCCTCTTCTTGCCTTCTCCCGCAGCTAAATGGCCAGGGGAGAGGCATCTGCACCGCCCGTCGGGGCCCCTCACGGTTTTGTCCTCCCTGGCAAAGCGGCAGGGCTTCCTGCCCTAAGCTGGAGCTCCACTTAACTGCCAGGCTGATGGAAGAACTGGCCACCTGGATCCTGGTGCACACCTTTGGGAATGTGGATTGACACTGGAGGAGCAGGGCAGTGTGGTTTCCTTTGCTCTTCACCCAAAGCTGGGATCCGGAGGTGGGCGCTGTGGCTGAGGACCCAGGTGTGGCAGGCGAGGCACCAGTGGGCTGCTCACCCGTCTCTCCAGCAGCCAGCCTGGGGCCAATCCCAGTGGTACACAGCACACCACTGCAACCTCTGGACAATGGGCAGCAGGCCAAGGGGCTTCGGCATTGACCTGCACCTCCTTGAGGACCTGTGCGGCCACCCCAGCGAGCAGGTGAAGGCCAGCAGGAACAGGAGGGGGTGCAGAGGGTCGGTGCCTGGGGGTGACGTGGGAAGGGCAGAGGAGTAAAGACTCTGCCTGGGTGGCCCAAGATCTTCAACTTTAAGTAAATCAACTTTAATTAATTAGCCAATGCCCCCCAAGAATTTTAAATGCCCCCCGAATTAGAAATTCCTAGCTACGGGCCTGCCTTATCAGTATTTTCTGGCTATTCTTTCAGCTGGATATAGATTTGGATTTTTTTTGGCTATCCAAAATGGCCAAGTCCCCAAAATCCTGAAAATATTTGGGATTTTTTCAGAACTGCAGGATAGTCAAAGTTAAAGGGCATTTAAAGGGATTGCAGTATACCCAAACCTGAAAAATACCAGGTTTTTTGCCCACCCCTAATGTTACAAACCACATAGATAAATCATTTTAGCTAAAATTCTACCTGGACAGCTTTACTTCTACAGTTTCTCATGTGATGGCAGCCACCACAATTGATCCTCTCCAAAGAGCAGCCCCCAGGCTTTGATCAAGCTAGGTGTGCTGCCCCAGCCAGCGTTCACTGTAGTTTAGTAAAACTGCTGTGTATCTTTAAGAGTAGTTGCACCTGGGAATTGGAGTTCACACTTAGGGATCCCAGAAGCTTCCCTCTGACTGGCTCATTAAGAGTAATTTCCTGAGCTCAGAGGTGCAAAGATAGGAGTTTTATTGTTCTTTTCCGTTTCTTTGTCCATCAACCCTTACTGCAAGGAGAGGGGAAGCCCATCTCTTTTCTCACCACGGCTATAGAACTGACCTAGATCACAAGATGTAACTTTCCACCCAGCTATCAGCTTGATTGTGAGTAAATGATCTTCTGAATGCATGCGAAGTTAAATAAAGATGATTTAAGCTCTCCTCACTGGTTGTGCGTTGACTCATACCTAGAAGGTGTTGGCTTAGAGCAGCTTGCGCTGGACAGGACACTAGGACTGGGCCAAAATGGGAGCCATGTTTCTGCAAAGGGGACCAAGGGTATGGCTTGAAGGCTACATACAGCCTTGCTGAAGCAAAACAGCTCTGAGTCTGGTCATTTCCTAGATGGAAGTCTGCCTAGAAAACTTACATATGTGCCCTAGGGCCCATATGATGTGAATGGTGGAATATAAGTATAATATTAAAGAACTCTGGAGTAACTTTCAGTATCTTTGGGTATCTTTCAGGGAGCCCAAACAAAGGTGAAAATAAATGTTGATGATCTTACAGGATGTCAGTCAAATGAAAGCTTGTACCTTTTTGCAGTTGCTCTTGTTCACCCTATCTGCTGCTGTTGCAGCCTCTTTAAAGGTGGCAATCCATAGTACTATCTCAAGAGAGAGAGGAGAAGGAATTTACATTTCTCAGCAAAAGGCTGGTTTTCTTTGGAAACTGCTGGTCTTTTGGAGAGAATTTCACAAAGCTCAAAATGTCGTCTCGCTCTATGAAAGCAAACTCCACAGAAATTCCACTGAGCCCTACATTAAATCATTAAGAAAAGTGGTATATTGTTTTAACATTCACTTTCTCCCACTCATGCACTCTGTAAACTCACTAGTCTGGTGCCACTAGATCAGGGAACTTTCTCAAGTCCTTAGTCATACAGCATAGGTCTACACTGATCCACAATCACGTTGGACACTCTTAGAACACACACTCTTAGACATGCTTGAGCACCTACTGGTTCCTCTCACATTCTACTCATTGGTTGTAAACAGGGAGTCGATCATTTGGGGAGCTGCTTGGATATCCCCATTTGTTAACTGACCTACGTCTCTTTTTGAGCTGATAAGCACACATGGCAAAAATGGTGTGATGGCATAATAATGCCAATTTTGACTATTTTTTTTAAAAAAATGGCAATTGCCGCAAGTAGCTCAGAGTTTGTCATCCGGAACTGCAATAAACAAAGCTGCAACTACCTGGCCCTGTAGAATAAGCAGCTTCCACTCAGGCACAAAAATATTCAGCGCAAATGTTAAATAGTGGGTTCCATGGATGAACAGCCCACAAGCCTAGTGATCAGTTCTATTTTATTAGTGATTTCAGCAAGCACAAGACGACTCCAGAGCCTCAGCTCTGTTAAATAGCACACGATTGCCACACCCAAACACACCCCTCTCCCAGTGATAGGCTAGTTACATAACATTACTACTAGATTAGTTACTTTCAGAATCCTGGCAGGCTATTGTTCTTTTGCTCCAAGCTCAGCCAGTCTCTGGGGTGATTCAATCAGGAATGATTCAGTCCCAGTACATAACAGCAAACTTCAACAACAACCAATATGGTGATAGGATCAAGACCTTCCTTTACATCTAACTGAGATAGCCGAGCAGAGTAAGTTTGCCTGCTCATCACATTCATGTCCAACTAGACAACATGTCTACTGATGTGATAGGAACTCGATAGAAAAGGAATGTTGCACTTTGCATAAGCAGTCAAGGAGGCACACAGATATAGTTTCAGCATATTGCTAATGGTGCTCTGCTTAGAATCCTTACAGGTACTCCACCACTATGAACAATAAATGGGAGCCTCCACATCTCCAGCTGGAAATGCAAGGATGTTGCACCCCCACACAGGTAAGCAGAGGAGGAAGATTCCTACCTCAAACTGTGACTGCTGGCAACGTCTGTCGGGCCCCCCACACACACACACACAACATTTACCTACTGTGTATTTGCTCAACAACTCCTCCACCCTTAACTATTACAAGTATTGTCTCCCACACAGGAAGCATAGGGTACATTTGCACAGTGCTGAAGGGGGTGGGTGGGGGACATGGCAGTGCGGTGTCATGTTGGTGTAACCTCCTACACCCTGGGGGCACAGAGACCACAGCCACATTTCTGGATGATTGCCAGCAACTCCTTTCTGACCCCCGCTGAACATTATTCATTATTGTCTTCATGTCTCTTTTGACTCTGTTCAGGTAGCCCTCCCACGGGGCTGGAAGCTGGGATGAACCCTGTTCACAGTGCAGTGGCAGCCACCCGCTGAAGCTACAGCACAGCCAACAGCTGCAGTGACCAGTGCGCATGATCTAGCTGCTCTGCTATGGGGTTCCCAACTCCTTTGTTCTATCCTGGCTCCTGTACCACTGGAAGCTGATTAACAGACATTTGTTTGACCAACTCAGTTACAGCCATCATGGGCATGCAGTGATAGAAACAGCTCTACCGGCAGTTCCGAGATCTGTCAGAGCAGCTTTTAATCTGACTCACAGCCACCAGGACTCCATTCCTAATGCTGTTCAATAAATGGGAAGATTGTTTTGTACTGGAGTCTCTGTTGGTGTTTGAGGCAGCTGCTCAGCATCAGCAGCCCATCCTCAGTGACAGGTGTTGGTGGTGCAGTCTGTCAGATGTTCGCTACTGCAGGGCTGTGAAGTTGCTAATCACATATAAGGCTTGACTTGGGGAACTCAGGCACAAAAGGCCCTGATATATATGTTTGGTTCAGATACCAAGAGCACCTGAGGATTCGAAGCAGTTTGTGATAGGTCCTGCAGTATGTGAGGTGCGGTCTCTAGTCCAGCCTCCTTCTTCAGTTTTTGAGTGATTGGCTTGTCACTGGCCAAAAATTGAGCTTTACCCAGGTTCTCCTTTGGGGGCTTTTTCACTCCTGGTTCTTACCCCAGTGCTTTCCCCCAGTGAGCTATTGGGAAGCTGACAGAAATGCCTTTTTGTGAATGAGCAGTAGGGTGCCCCCGTGTTGCTCTCCTGGTGCTTTTGTGCCATTTGTGTTACAAAATGGCTGCCCCCTCCAAGCATTATTTCCCCTAGAACCTGAACCCTTGCTTGGGAGAGGCCATGATATTTCTGTGAAAGCTTTCTCTGCTGAGAGAGCTGGAGTGGTATCTCAGTAACATCATTAGAGTGGCAACCCTGTAGGCTAATCTGTCAAAAGAGTATGTGTTGGCTCCAAGCTAAATTGGCAATTCCCACCAATTCCCCCTTCCTACTACAGATCCCCCTCATTTTGTTCGTCTACATCCCTCATCCCTCAGGAGGAGCATTTCATGGAGATCAGTGGGAGTAGGAAGGCAGGAAAGTTTGGATCTAAACCTGTGTGTGTGTGAAACAAGGGATTTAACCGTCCTTCCATCTGCAGTGCTGCCTTCAGTCTAGTAGCTACAGGGGTCAAACTAAACATGTCACAGTCCCATCTACTGTAATGGGTGCTGTGTTTTCTCTTCTGTTATGTTCTGCATGTGGGGGAGAGGGGCATGGTGATGTCATAGAGGATACTAATGTCAGCATGCATTGGTCGGCTGCTCCCATATATGGCTGACAAGGGGCATTGTCAGCATGCCACTCTCTGATGGGGTGGTGGGTAATGGCAGGATTGCTGTGGATTCCAGTGCAGTTGCTTTGCTTGCAGCATTATGCCCTCAGCTGCTTGGAATTGGGTCTTTGTTATAAATATATGTTCCAGGGGTTCCATAGGAACCAGCTAATTACCCTGGAGGCATTCCAGTGTAAGCTGCTGCTGCCTTAAAATTGTTCTGCATATAAGGACACCAATACGTGCTTCTTCTGCTGCTCTTATAATAGCATGACATGCATTCAGACTAGTTCCCAGATTCAAGGAGGGACCTGTTCTGCCTCCTTCTTATGATGGGCTGTCAGTGACAAGGCCTAATAGCCTTGTGTTGGATATTTAGCAGAGTAAATGAAGTGCAGCAAAATAATGCAGCGACGACACATGTGTGTTTAACTTCTAAAAAAATTTTACTTCAGAATTAGGGAAAGGATTACATGGAAAGAAAACAACAGTCTAACTCATCTTTCTAGTTCTGATCTACTCCGTCCTGTTTATTTGGTCCCTCTGACCTTAAGAAGGAAGGAATGGAAGTTGTATCCCAAAGCTTCACCCCTTGTGTACATGCAGAATAGCATGAACTATCTCCAATATATTGATTAGACAACAGTCTTAAGGTCACCTCATTAAGAATAAAACCTCCCTCTTTTTGATTGGAAGAATCTACTCTACGCCTAATTGGTTCTATGGTAAAACTTGCTGTTATTAGCTTGCAGAAACTTCAGTTTAACCCTTTCATGACTAAAGAGATGGTACTTGCAAAAACCCAACACCTTGGCTTCCTATTTCTTAATGTTTCATTTCCTCTGTGTTGGATCCTTCTACTGGTTTCCACATTTGCCACAGAACACCTACATTGTACACTTACTTATGGGGTTTCCACTTTCATATGCTGTTTCCTTCTCTGTGCTCTACTATAGGAATGCCCTGATTTTTGCCATGAGTGAGTTCAACGGTCAAAGTCACTGGGCCTGATGGCTGCGAAATGCAGCAAGTCAGTCCCAAGATTTGATTGTTTGCTCAGCAAATGTCTCAAACTACTTGTGAGCTAGTTTGTGGCTATGCAGTAGTTTTGTTGCTTGCTAACTGTACTAGGGTGTCCTGATACCTTATTTTGTGAATGCACAGTACACTAATGCTTATGCTACCTATGCATGGTGATCTTGCCCTCCTTTGCTCTTGCACAGTTTTCAACCATACATGCGCATTCAACCAACCAGTATGTTCAAAGGTAAATTAAAAGTGGTTTTTGTAAGTGTTGACATGGCAGCTGTAAAACAAGCAATGGAAACTGGAGCAGAACAATAGGTCAACCATGTTTAAAAGTGACATGGTGGGCATAGGGTTGCCAGCCCACACCCCACCCCTGGTGGAAGCAGGGGTCCCCTGCCCCCAGGCCCCAACCCCCTACCACTGATCAACTGTCTGTTGGGTGTTCTTACCAGGAAAGAAAGGGAGGCTCCAGCTATGTCACTTCCGACATGTACCAGAAGTTGATGTCTAAGTGACGCTCTTGTATTCTGTGATAGAAGCCATTTTTGCCATAGATTTTTCCCCCCCAAATATGAGAGCACTGCAACAACGTCACAGCGTGGTGACGTCACTTCTGGTGCACACTGGAATTGATGCAGCCGTGATGCTAGCAATATCTCCAGGGCCTTCCTCCCACTCCTGGTAAGTCCCCCCCCCACATGCCCTGCTGGTTGCCAGGAGGATCCTGGCAATCTTAAATGGATGGTTAAGAATCCCAACAACTAACATAATCACCCCCATGATCCTTTGAAAAACTGTGCATTGGCAAAAACTTGCTGAATTACTCTTATCAGTTGTTGCAACAATTGAAAATTATTAATTCAAAACAAATGTCCAAGACATTTGTGATACCTTTCCATCTGGGTGCAGAGCAAAGAAGTATGCCTGTACAGCAGCACCATCAGGCTGTACAGACAATACTTACGTGTAAAATCCAATGGTGCTTGCCTATGTGCCTGCTGTGCTCAGCAAGAAGCCTCCTGCTCTGATGAACGGTTCTATGAGATCTGAATACGATCACTGATAAATCGGTGGCAAGATCATGAGTGGCCATCAGGATGCAAACTTAACTTGAAGGAGTTGAAGCATGCCTACTCCACTATCGCTGCAATGTATCGTTCTGCAATGTTTTTAGGATGCATTTGTATTTTTAGTGAATTCAGTATTATAACTAAACTATGAACTATCTAGCTCATTTTAGCATTTGTTTTCATGGCTCATACTTTTTACCCTAATTATCCAATAGTGGAACAAAGTTTGAGTCCAGTGACACCTTTAAGACCAACAAAGTTTTATTCAAGGTAAAAGCTTTTGTGCACACAAAAGCTTATACCTTGAATAAAACTTTGTTGATCTTAAAGGTGCCACTAGACTCAAAATTTTCTTCTGCTGCCTAAGACCAACACAGCTACCCACCTGAAACTATCCCATAATGGTTTGCACATTGTTTTCTCATGACTGTTAATCCATGAGTTTCTAGACCAGCAGACAGAAATAATTGCTGCAATAAAGTATAGGGAGAGACACCCTTGTAGTACTGGATGTTCCAGCACCAAGTCAGAATATTTTAATTGCACATTTAGAATAGAACATGTGCATACTCTCTGGTGCCGGAGGGCTTTCCTATTCTATCATGCACAAAACTGAAAGGAGTAAAATGAGTTCAGTGTGAGCCTGGCCAAAATGTACTATTCAGAGTTTTCTGATTCTCTGTCTATAGACAGCTGTCAGGACTATCCCCCATCATGAATCATAAAGGAGACAAAAGAATGTAACATTACATCTGGCCATCTTTCTAAAGAACCTTTTGCGCACATAAAATCTTATATAATTCATAGTGTGATCCTGTTCCCCAGATTACATCCACCAAATGGGATTGGGTTGTTCCTAAACCCTCTTGTACCCACAGAACACAGTGCTAGAGATGTGTAAAATATTATTAAAGGATTGTGATAGCCTTCCATGGACGAAAGGATTCTGTAAAATCTTATATAATTCATAGTGTGATCCTGTTCCCCAGATTACATCCACCAAATGGGATTGGGTTGTTCCTAAACCCTCTTGTACCCACAGAACACAGTGCTAGAGATGTGTAAAATATTATTAAAGGATTGTGATAGCCTTCCATGGGTGAAAGGATTCTGTAACACCAGTAGGACTCTACCACTACACAGATGAAAACTGGTTGGTGAGGGGTCTGGTGTGGGAGGATTAAATAGTCAGGACGCTGTGTTTGCTAAGGGTTGGTCACATTCCTGACAGTGTTACACTTACAGAAAAGGTGGTAATGTAAAGACTCCCACTGAAGTCAATGGAGAGACCCAGAAAATCACCTTGTCCCTCTTCAACCCCATGCCACAAAAGAGAACAAAATTCTGTCTAACAGAGGAGTCAATCATAGCAGAGCACCAATAATGTATAATGTTAAGCCTCAGATCACAGATATTAAGATGTGTGGTATGGATGTACATTACTCTACCTCTAAATCCACAGAACTATAGCAGCATGCAAGTAGGAACTTGAGTAATGGGAAATATGGTACAAAAATACACAGAAGCAAGAAGACAAAAGAGATTACTAACATTTATATTATCAGTATTCAACAGATACTTCCAAAGCCAGAAACCTACACCACCACAATTGGGGCTGCAAGGACAAGGCCCCACACAGAGGTATGCAGAAGAGGGAGACTCTCCAGAGGGAAGGAGCCTCTATGCCTTAAAACAAGTCCCCAGCATCTCCCCAAGGCTACATCTGTGCCTTAAAACAAGCCCCCAGCATCCCCCAGCCATCTCCCCAAGGCTAGCAAGAAAAGTGAAGAGTGTGCAAAGCACTCAGTTATAGCCATGGAGTTATTCCCAGTCCACCTCCCATGCATAGAGAACGAACTGTACAGACTTATTAATCCTCAAACAATAGAAGCAGCATGTCTCATAAAGAGGATACAGTGTTATTATACTGGGGTTTCTGTTGGCCACAACCCTAAAAATGCAGCTAAGCTCCCACCATGCACAAGTGTAACCAAAATGGAACATAATCACCATTACTGGTGAACATATAATATATTCTACCTATTTGGAACTGCTGGCCAAACACTCATATCCCATTTTCCTTGCAGGATTATTGCCAGGGCCCATGGAGCAAAACAACAGCAATGCATTCCAATGCAATACCCTACATTGTATAGGTGAGTACCCCTGTAGACTGTCTGGGCCAACCAGTGAAGCTCATAAGCATCGGCATCAAGAGGCTTTATCAGTGAGAGAGTGTAGAATGGGCCCGGGGCAAGTGCCATGAAAGAGCATCTAAATGGTAACATCCTTTCTCCAACTCTCAACCGCCCCAACTCTTAATAAACACCTAGACCCAGAAACTATATGTTGAAACTGCTACCCATTATTCATCATTCTCCCCTATGTCTCTCTTGTCTCAGCACAGGCAGTGAAGTAGCCATCTAACATGTGCCAAGTCACCCGGTACTCCTTTCAGACCCTGAGCCCTGCAAGACCTAAAAGGATGGCCTAGCAACCCTGTTACTCTGCATTGTTTTCTGAGCTCACTCAACCACTGCTGCTATAAAATAAAAATTGTGACTTTTTCAACTGTGTTTCTGATCTCATGATAGTACACTGCTGATCTGAAACTACTGGACCTTGGTCACCTACCTCAAATGCCTTTGCAATGGGACTCACAATGAAAAGAGGGAAGCAGGCCCTGACCTGGATAGCCCAGGCAAGCGTAATCTTGTTAGACCTTGGAAGCTAAGCAGGGTCGACTCTGGCAAGTACTTGGATGGGAAACCTACTTGGAATACCAGAGGCGGGAGGTGGGGACATGATTTATTCAGCCACCTCTCTGAGTATCCTCAGTCACCAGAGGTCACCATGACTTCCAGGTGCATGTGCAAACACACACATACACACACACACACAGGTTCTCTATCCCAGTTCATATTGGGAAGATTCAGTATTTGCATCTTTCCCAAACCTTGCCTTTGGATCATCAGCAAGGACCAAGGTGGAAGTACTAATCGCTCACTGTCCCCTTGAATGGAGGATATTGCTCAATGTGAACACTCTTGCCACTGCCAGTTACTGTGGTTATGATCTTCCAAATGGGAGGGTTGCATGAAGCTAAGAGTGGAACATGACAGGTGGATCACAAGATCTGCTGGGAAATAACTGTCAACTACTTGCAATCAAATAAGTATAAGGGAAGTATGGCAGGATGGAAAGAAGGGGGAAACAGGAAAAAATGAAAAGCATCCTGAGGCATAGATTCGCAATACAGTTACCTGAATGAGGTTATTGGTCTACGTGACTGTATTTGACTATCATATACTGTGATCTCACGTACTGATGGGTGGCTTTTGCTAGCCCACTCTCCTGGGAGACTGTAGCCAGCATTCGAACCTGGGACTTTCTGGCTGCACCTATCGTATTCCGCTAAGCTAAAACTACACATAGAACAGCTTCATTACTGAGCTATATGGCTTGGATCCTGAGATGAGGCGCAGGGTGAAGGGAAGGGAAAGACAATAGCCCTGAAAACCCTGAAAGGCCTCATCCTGAGTCTCACTGTGACATGACCTAGTAGACCTGGGTTCTAGTCCCACTGTCATTTCCTTTTCTATTCAAAATTATTGCAGTTGGTGTGCATTTTTGATAGGTGTGTGTAATGTGACATCAAGCCTTTTCCAGCTTATGGTGACCCTATGAATTAATGAACAGCGAAAGGTCCTATCATTAACTGCCTTGCTTAGGTCTTGCAAATGGAAAGCCACGGCTTCTTTTATTGAGTCAATACAATGGGTAGGCATTGCCAATATGGAAACCACATTCTCATCCCCCTGGCATGGTAGAGCTGAAACTCATATCCTCTGTTTCCCATTGTATTGCACTTTCCCACTGACCTGCTGTCCATAAGCTGTTTCCTATGAGCTTGCTGCTGTGGTATGCATTTTTCCTTGCTCATTTGGCTTCCTTCCCTTGCTCCTTTTCCCTTTCATAGGTACATATTTTTGCTGTGTATCTAACATTCTCATGAGCTTCAATGGAGGCCCTGTGACTTGTGGATTCTCCATATGGGCCTCATCCAAACCACTGGGATGCTCTGAAATGGTACCTAGGGTTGCCAGGTCTACGTTGGAAAATACCTGGAGACATTGGGGTGGATCTGGGAGAAGGTGGGGTTTGGGGAGGGGACTCACTCAGCATAGTGCAATGCCGTAGAGCCCACCCTTCAAAGCAGCCATTTTCTCCAGGGGAGCTGATCTCTTTTAGCTGGAGATCAGTTGTAAAAGCAGGAGATCTCCAGGCCCCACCTGGATGCTGGTAACCCTAATGGTAACCCTTCCTTCCCACATGTCCCTGTGTTTCCCTTCCCTGCAACCAGCAAATGGTTTTGTTCACAGGTTGTGTCACACCACCAGGGTGTTCAAATCCCTGTTTAAGGGGAGCCTCAGGGCTTGCATTTAGGACTACAAAACAGATTCTAAACAAGGGGTCACTGGGAAAGCTTGGGAGAGAAGATTAAAACTATTTTATAAAACTAAATCTAACTGATAAGCATTTGTGTTCCCTCTCCAGGAACTCCAGCCCACCATATGATGCACCATCCTCCACTATCCTGTCCTCTTGTCGAAGTCTGTGGTTGGCTAAGTTCCTTCCCAAGAGGGCTGTGTGGATTCCAGTGTTTGATGGGCCAGTAACAAATTCCCAGAAGACAAGGCAGTCGTCTTCATCCCACACAGTTATCTACTGGGTCTTTTCCTGAGTCAGAACCTGTTGGTTTGTAGAGCCAGATGTTGAGTATGATGACCCAACATGTCTTAAAGATGGCTTGGAGATTGTTGCATTTGACTCATCTATTCAGTCTGTTCATGGCCATGTGCTAGGAAGCTTTTATGCAAGGACTTGGGTTTTGCTATAACATCCTTGGCTGTGATACATAGTGTGTGTGTGTATGCACACAAGCATGAACATGGACTTTAGTGTATTTGTTTAATATGTTGATCTGTACACAACCATGAGACAAAGCTTTGTCTACTTTCTTCTCCTACTCCAGACGCAACTAGTAAAAGGCATGGGGCTTCTCTAGAGCCTCTGGAGCATTCTGTCTTTCTTATAAGAGCTCTAAGATGATCTTGGGCCTTCATTCTCCCACCTGGTGCAATTTCAGCGTCTCTCCTGGTTCAAGTGCTGTTTTCCTTAACATAATGTGCTTCATTGCTCCTGAGCACTCACCCACTCACTTCCTCCTCCTTACCCTAATGTACAGGCATCAGAGAGGATGATAATATGTCATTTGTCATATACAGTTGAAATGACAGAGTTGAAGAATACCAAAACAGCAAAGGAAAAACCCTGCTCTACATAGCCCAGGATAACCCATCTCCTCAGACCTCAGAAGCTAAGCAGGGTTGGCTCTGGTTAGTACTTGGATGGGAGATCACCAAGGATACCAGGGTTGCTACACAGAGCTGGGTAACAGCAAACCATCTCTGAATGTCTCTTGCCTTGAAAACCCTGTGGGGTAGCCATAAGTTGGTTGCAACTTGATGGCAAAAAAAAAGTCTGGTTTGCTCTTTTTGCCTGGCTATGACCGTGACTAGGTTGTCTCTGTTGTCTTTTGCTCTGTTAGAGGACAATCCAGTTACCTCCATAGTACTGACAGTATTCAGTCATATATTTCATTTTAATGTTGTGGTTTTACAAACTACTGATAAAGTGTATTTAACAACAACGAACATTTTGAATATTTAATATAGTTTAGCTTCAAAGCTTAAATAATATTTGGATTTTAATTATCAGAATATTGGTCTTTAGCATATTTCAATTCAGGAACACCACTGGGGAAAATCATAGAGCTTCTGTGTAGAAAAAATATTAAGTCTCATTGTCCTGTTTTGTGTTCTATGGTGGTTTGACTTGCAGTTTACAGTTCAATAATAGATGCTGGTTATGTTCGCATTTGAAATTCTTGTGGCTTTGTTTTGTTTGTTTTTTTTGTAGAGGAGAGTTACAAAAAAAGTTGATGTACAAGAAGATGCTATTTTCAAAGTTTTTTCCTCACTAAAATTTTCAATGGTGCTGTTAACAAGCATTGGAGACCAGACAATTTGAGAAGGGAAATCTTAAAGATGCAAGATTGATAGTTTACTTGTCCAAAGCATAACGCATGCAAAGAACAATACATATTCTTAATGTGTGTGCAGAATGCATTGTTTCCTATTGACTAGCCAAAAGACTCTTTCATGCATTTCCAAATATTATAGAAAGGTTTCATCAGACCCCAAACCACTGCTTGGTTTTTGCATGTTTGTAAGAAATGATCCCAGCTTCAATATACTCACCTTGTACACCATGGTAGCAGGATGCAGGTCAGGAACACGACATATGTTCATGTAGACTGTGTCAAAGGTTTGGCTCAATGTGCAAAGTCTGGGGAATAGAGATAATGGAAACGATTCTACCCTGCCCTGACCTTGTATGTTGATTCTATACATATTTGGTGTGCAAATAGAATCTGTCTGTCAGCTCACTAAGAGATATGAAAACTTTTAAGAGCCATGTACCAGATATCTGACCAAGCTTGAAATCTGTTATGTTTGAGTTTCCAATTTCAGTGGTTGTGGCTGATAGCCATTGATACTGGTTCAAATCCAGTGATTCTGCTCTTGAAGATGTTTCTGTGTCCAATGGCCCTAGAATAAGCTGTGCTATTGCCAGCCATGTTGCCTGTTTCTATGGGCTTAGAAAACAAGCATTAGAAAACAGGTTTCAGCTCATGGGAAACCTGCCTCTGTTTTATAGTAGAAGCAGGAATTCTCACAGGCAGAGGAAATGTGAAGAGGAACTGAGTATCGGGTAGATTGCAATAAAGAGGACACTGCTGTCTGTAGTCATCATGGTTCAATACATCATCTGCAACAAGACATGTATCCTGGTTCCTATTATATCTCACGGGTACTTTTTCATAGTATCCTTTACAACAAAAACTTTGAACTGTGCTGTGCTGTGATAGCTCAGATTCTGACCTTTGCACCAAGGGGGTCTCAGATCCTAAAGTCCCACCTATCAGCGCAACCCAAATCCCACCAAGGGCAGCCAGATCCTACACTTTTGACCCAGTGCCATTGTGGATCCCAGTTCTGCACCAAAAGTCAATTTTGACCCAGTGCCATTGTGGATCCCAGTTCTGCACCAAAAGTCAATCAATAGCAGTGCTTTCCCTATTTGCTCCAAGGTAAATCCAGGTGCATAAAAGAGCACCCCACTCCCTCCGTTTTTCTAGCTGGCTCTACTCAGCCTTCTTCCCTTACTGAAATCACAGGATCCTCCTTATATTTGGTAGAATGTTTTGTTTCTGGACCTTCCCCACCACCATCACCACAAGTGCCACTGGGCTTCCTCTTAAAGACAGGTGGAATATGTTTTCTTTCTCCTGTTTAGCTCTCTTCTTGAATTTAACCCACCACATCTTCCTACCCACTTTCTGCTTCTTAGCTTCTCCATTCTCCCATTCTCAGTTAGTCTGCCTTAGTTAGCCAGCTTTCCCCATAGTATCCTCACTTGGCTAGTGATGATTCCTTTCCTTTCCTGATTTTCCCTTCACACTTCTGGTCCCTTTCTGAGCAACACATCATCTATCTCTTCTCTTTGGTTCAAGTGGGTTAGCCGTGTTGGTCTGAAGCAGCAGAACAAAGTCTGACTCCAGTGGCACCTTTAAAACCAACAAATTTGTATTCAAGGTATCAGCTTTCGTGTGCAAGCACTCTTCTTCAGATACAGGATCTGAAGAACCAACAAAGTTTTATGCATGCACACTTTTAATAAGTTCTTCAGATACTTTGTTGGTCTTAAAGGTGCCACTGGACTCAAACTTTGTTCTGCTCTTCTCTTTGGGTTGGTTTCTCCAAACTAGCCATGTGTGAGGGTCACAATTTGGGCTAAAATATCATTTAATGGGCATTTAGTCTAAATACAATTAAACACTAGGGTTGTGCAAAATGAATGTTTTATTATTAGAGTAGCACACGTAAACCTCTCTGTCTTGTGTTATTTTCTTACCCTTTTATTCTGTATTTTTAATAGGTAATAAAGTTACTTGCCAGTTTAGTATCTGACTCCTGTTCAACCTTCCTTTCCTGGGTGACTCATAGCTTCGAATGGCCACTGTGTATCCTTTTTACCCCAGAACTCATATTCTAGTTCTTTGTGAAATGGGGGCCAATTTGGGTGGCCCCAGGAAGGGAGAGATCACATTAACCCCCTCCTTTTTTTTTGCTTCTGACCTCCTAAGCAAAACTACAGCCAGCTGGTTCTTAACACTAGAACTGTTTACGTAGTTCATCCTGTCCTGCTGAGGACTTCTCAGCATGGTTTCCACAGTGGGAAGTTACGTTTTGTAGAATTACTTGAAAATGACAATTATGGGCAGAAGGTGTGCAATAGACCTACTGGCTTAACAAATTCACTCATTAAGACTACGGAATGAAAGGAGATAATGGCAAACGATGGGGCAATGTGTGTCAAAGACCCCTGATTCAAAGGAAAGGAGCTTGGGAGGGGGGATTTGGAGTCAAGAAGCAGCAAGCAAGCAGAAGAGTTTCCCTGCATGCAAGCTCTCCCCCTCCCCCCCCCCATCTCACTGCTTGTCTTCTTGTGGCAATCAAGAGCATTTTTGCCACCCTAAAGAGAAGGAATAAATGGATAGCTTTCATTCTTGGAAATCTACAGCAAAGATAAAGGATTAAAAGCATACCAGTAGCATACCAGTGCCACCTGCCTGCCAAATGCATTTTTACTCCACCAAATAACCCGCAGGAGACTTGTCCCCTCAAGTCTTATAGAAGAACTGTCTGCAAAATATACTACACAACTGAGAACAAAAAAAATCTCATTAGAGAAAGAAAGGATTCTATTTGGCAGCGCCTGGGATTTATTGTGCTGATCAAACAAACTTCACAACCCCTAGCTTGTCAGTTCCAACTGGTACAAGCTCAAGTTTTACCAAGATTTACCTCATCAAATTTTCAATATGAAAAAGAATGCAAGGATATTTTAATTAGCCATCCATTTAAAGAGCAGAATTACTGTTTTGAGCCTTTCCTCCAGGACCAGGTGATGTATACAGATCTCACATTTTCCTCTTCTTCCACAACACACAACAAGGAATCATACAGGATGGTTACATACAGAAAAATCAACTTATGTTCAAATCAACATGGAACTATTTGTATGCAGTTTTATTGCGTTTTCTACCACCAAATTCTTTCCTCCAAGGTATAATGCCTAAACCAGCTCTGGAAGCCCTGGTCTATTTAGTTAGTTCACTTACTTCAGAACTTAAGGAGGGGTGGTCTTAGCCATGGAGTAACTAGGGCAGCTGCCCCTGGCCCTGGGTTAGGCTTGCCAAGTCCCCCTGGGGGACGGGAAAAACCCAGCCCCAGAGGCCCGTTCCCTGCCGCCGGCGGATCGGGCCCCAGGGGGGAACCCCACCCCAACATGCACGTCACCCGGAAGTGATGTCATGTGACCATGCTGGGCACGCTGGGGGTGGGGCCACGGTCATCC
Source organism: Gekko japonicus (assembly GCF_001447785.1). Taxonomy (NCBI): domain Eukaryota; kingdom Metazoa; phylum Chordata; class Lepidosauria; order Squamata; family Gekkonidae; genus Gekko; species Gekko japonicus. Next base: position 554,541 of record NW_015165250.1, read on the forward strand.
GAGGGAAAACTCTATGGTTTTCCCTCGGATGGTCGTGGCCCTGCCCCTAGCATGCCCCGCGTGGTCGCGTCACTTCCGAGTGACGTGGATGCGGCGGGTGCGCCAGCCGGGAGTCCCCCACTGTGGCAAAATTCAGACTTGGCAACCCTACCCTGGGTTGGGCAGGGCCCAACCACCACCACCACAGAGGGGGGAAGTAAAGAAAGAGGCAAGCAGCCTCTATCTGCCACAAATGCCTACCTTCTCCGGGGCTCTGGGATATCAGGCAGTAGCACCCACCCATCCCAGCAGCCATAGCACCTGGTGGCAGCAACAGCACCTGCCAAGCAGCTGACTTGACAGTGACCATAGCACACACCAAGCAGCCAGCTTAGCAGCAGCAGTGCCCACCTACCCAGCCTTGGCTTGGGGGGCAGTAGCAGGACCCTACCCACCATACAGCCAGCTTAGGACCCTACCCACCATACATGAGCCTGCCCCCGCACACACCCACAGCTGGCTCAATGGCTGCCCCTTACTTGGGCTGAGGTGGCTGTGACAGATGGGCAAAGGTCCTGCCCCTTTCTGAAAAACACCAATCCTCTTTAGTCCTGTTTGGTGTGTCAGCAGAGCAGCTACCAGCCAATCAGGATCCCTGGAAGGGTTGGAGGAGCCAGATGGGAGGAGGGCAAGAGAGAAAAAGCTGCTACACTGTCAGCTCAGGCAAGCAGGGTCTGAACCTTCACAGATAAGAGAGACTGGAGAGATCCTCTCACAGAGTTTGCCTTGTGTGCAAGCAGGCTAAACCAGTGAATGTGTGGATATAGGGTTTGCATCTCCCAAGTGTTACTTGGGAGAGAACCTGTCTCAGGAGGCTTTGGAAGTCTTAGAACCTGTCTTATGCAATAAAGCAGGGTAGCTTGAGGAAGAGGCTATAGCTGTCTCAAAGCCCCAGTTTCTGAAGAAAAATTAGTCAAAGATCTGAATGAATGGATGGATTTTATTGTTACAGCGCATAGCCAGCAATCTCAAAGATCTGAGTTTTCTGAGACGAGCTCACATTTACACAGTGAGAATCCTGAGGTTGAGGAGAGGGGGCGACATTCTTTTTCTGTTTCTCTCACAAGTGCCAAACTTATTCCATTCAGAAGTCCCTTAAGTTAAATCTGTAAAGTGGAGGGTTGGCACAGAGACAGAATAGGTCGATCTTTTAATCACGCTACCTCTGTTAAAACATTACTTTTAAGACCTTGTCCTTCACATGCAGCCAGCAGCCTGTTAGAAGCAGCCTTAACGTCTGCCCCACCACCAGCTTGGCAGCCACATTGCCCACCTACCTAGCCCTGGCTTGGGGGTGGCAGCAGCAGGAGCCCACCCACCTGGCAGCCAACTCATGCTGGTTGCCTCATCTTGGTGCTTGGGGGGGGGGGTCAACAGTGGGAGAGCTTCTAATGTCCTGGCCCCACTGGTGGACCGCCTGATGGCACTGGTATTTCTGGCCACTGTGTGACACAGAGTGTTGGACTGGATGGGCCTTTGGCCTGATCCAACATTTGCAACTCTTATGTTCTTATGCATGGCCATGTGAGCCAGCTGGCTGAAGGTCTGGCCCTTTCATGGGCCTGGGGTGGCCCCAGCAGGGAGGAAGACGGGGTGCAGTGATTCTGGGACCTCATCCTGGGCATTTGCCCAGAGCCCCAGAATTACAAAGAGCACCCTTGGATTTAAGAACATGAAATTGCTGGGCAAATCTCACCAGTAGCAATCAAACATAAATGACCTAACCAAAGTGAGTACAATGCTATTGTGTATATACTGGATGTGGGCCTCCTTGTTTCCTTTTCAGCCAATGTCCCACTCCAGGAGTCGCGGCCCGTAATTGGCAGACCCCGGAAGACCCGTCAAACGGCAAAGGAGCCCAGCGAATCGCCTTACCTGTGGAGAAACGATCTGCAGAAGTGGAGCGGCCTGACCATCCGACAGGAGAGGGCGAAGACACAGCCCCACCCAAGCCGACGAGCCCTGGACGCGCCAGAGGATGGGTCCAGGGCTCGAAGATCTACCGCTGGGAGACAGAGCAGGATGGTGAGACGGGCGGGCTGGGAGCAAGCCCCATGGACCTAATGCGACAGGGCAGCGGTGGCGGTCTCGGCGACCCAAAGGCCCCTGAGGCCACCACCGGCGTTACGGCAAGCGCCCAGAGAATGCCTTGCCGGCATTCTTGCTTATATAGAGGGGCGGGGCATAGATCACGGGGGCAGAGGGGCGGTCCAAGGGAGGGAGCAAGGGGAATAAAAGGCGGGATGATGAGAAGGCCAGGGAGGAATGGCACGCTGAGACTGATGGCAAGAGAGAGAGCGCAGTAAAGGAGGAGAAAGAGAGAAAGAGGGGTACTGTCACAGTGTGTAGGCAGAGGAACACTTGGGTGCTGTTAACCTGTCCCCTGCCGGTCTGAGGCCCTTCTCTTCCCCCACTTTCCCTAAACTCGCCGGACTCTTGGACCACCCGTCTCTCCGAGGCTTGACGAGTACCTCGGCACTACGGCCACCGGGGGCGCTACTCCAAGGACCAAGGGGGACCGCGACAGCCAAGTCCTACACACTGGTTGAAATCTTAAATATACTTTCCAGGGAATGATCCCCTTTGAATAAGAGACTTAGTTCTAAGTAGATTGCTCCTTTGGAATGTTGTAATAGTGTCATGTTTCAACAAATGCCAGAAGCCTCCAACCCAAAATGGGAGAGTTGCTGTGGGGGACAATACAGGGCAACAACAGTAATTCAGTACTGGGCACATGCTATCAGCCCCCTGACCAAAATTCTCAGGGTGATCTTGAGATAGGGAATGAAATCAGGGAGGCATCCACAGGAGAGGGAGGTATAATAATGGAGAACTTAAACTACCCTCATATTGACTGGATAAATGCATGTTTCAGTCATGCTAACTTTTAGGTACCCTAAATGAATGACTATACCCTAGAACAGCTGGTTATGGAACCGACCAGAGGGGAGGCGACCTTGGACTTAATCCTCAGTGGTGCTGCCCAGGGCCTAGTGCAAGATATGGAGGTGGTTGAAACAGCTGGAAACAGTGATCACAGTGGCATAAAATTGAATTTACATGTATGTGGGAAAGTGCCAGGGAACTCCAACATGGTCATATTTGAGTTCAAGAAGAAAATTTCTCTAAGATGAGAAATCTGGCCCAAAAAAACAACCCTAAATTGAAAGGAACAGTCAAGAGGGTCAAATCTCTTGAAAAGGCTTGGGGATTACTCAAAACCTCAGTTCCAGAGGCTCAGTTAGAACACATAGCACAGGCCAAGAAAAGCAATACAATGTCTAAGAGGTCACAAGCATGGCTAACAAGCAGGATGAGGAAAGTTATTAGAGTGAAAAGGACTTCCTTCAGAAACTGGAAGGCTTACCCAAACAAGGCAAACAAAAACCAACGCAAATTTGCACAAAGGAAATGCAAGCAGACCATTAGGGATGCAAAAATGGCTTTTGAGGAATGTATTGCTAAAAGCATAAAGACCAACAACAAAGAATTCTTTAAATACATTAGGAGCAGGAAACTGGCTAGGGCAGCAATTAGACCATTGGATGAGATGACAATAGAATTAAAGGAGTACTAAAGGAGGGTAAGGAGATCGCTGAAAAGTTAAATGAATTCTTCTCATCTGTCTTGGAAATACCTGTTCCTGAATGCATGGTTTCAAGAGGGGAGGATGTGGAGGCTACACCACATCCTGGAACCATTATTTATTTCTGGAACTAGGGGTGAGTAGTGTAGTGGCCAAGTTTGCAGATGACACAAAATTCTTCAGGATGGTGAAAACCAAGGCTGACTGTGAAGAGCTCCAAGAGGACCTCCACAAACTGGATGAGTGGGCGACAATGTGGCAAATGAAGTTTAGTGTTGGTAAGTGTTAGTAAGTGTAAGGTGATGCACATTACAACAACAACAAAAATCCCAACTTCAAGTACAGGCTGAGGGGGACAAAGATCTTGGATAGCTCAGTGGATAGCTCAATGACAGTGTCAACCCAGTGTACTGCAGCAGTGAAAAAGGTGACGTTTACGTTAGGGCTTATTAGGAAAAAATAAAATGGCCAATCTTGTAATGCCCCTGTATAGATCTACAGTGCAGCCATTTTATTCTCAATGAAAATGTTGACCCAATGTGTGGCTGCTTGCGAAAAAGGTGAATTCCATGCTGGCCATACTGAAAATAGTAATAGAGAATAAAACTGCCACTGTCATACTTCCCTTATACAAATCTATAGTGAGACCACATTTGGAATATTGTGTCCAGTTCTTGTCACTAATCATGATGGATATCTACTCCCTTCAGTACCAGAGGTTGTATGCCTCTATAAATCAGTCGCTGGGGAGAACAGGCAGGATAATGCTGTTGCAGTCTTCCTGTTTGCGGGCTTCCTAAAGGTAGCTGGTTGGCCACTCTGTGTACAAATTGCTAGACTAGATGGGCCTTTGGTGCAATCCAGTATGGTTGTTCTTGTGTTCTTAAACACTGGTAGGTCTACCTCAGAACACTGAATGGTAACTTAATAAATCATAACATTTCCCACTCCCCCATATATTTTCTACACTAACTATGCAGTTTTCAATGTACTGGGACATGTGAACTAAGATTTGACTAACACATTACTTCAGCTACAAGCATGGCTTCCTATGGGCCTCTTCCCAAGGTGCTTTAGTAACTTCTAAGTGAAGGAACTTTGTCATCAGCCTGACCAACATGGCTCTTCCAACTCAATCTGGGGTTCTTACTATGTGGCTCATGGAGAGCAATATTCACAGTTACCATCAACCAAAAGAGCCACATGACTAGTTTATGCTCTGTGCACCACCCCATCAAACACACACATGTATGCATGCGCGCATGCGCGCACACACACAGAACAGTATAAGAGACCATTATCAAATCTATAACTATAGCTATAACTTTTTAATTACCAGAGTACCTCTAAACATGTAGGGTTTCTCTCCCCAGCACCCCTGAACCACAGCAAAAAGTAAGCCCCGTTGTATTTGATGGGATTTATTTTGAACTATGGTGCTGGAGAAGACTCTTGAGAGTCCCTTGGACTGCAAGAAGATCATATCAGTCAATCCTAAAAGAAATCAACCCTGACTGTTCCCTGGAAGGCCAGATAATGAAACTGAAGCTCAAATACTTTGGCCACCAAATGAGAAGGGAGCACTCACTGGAGAAGACCCTGATGCTGGGAAAGATTGAAGGTCAAAGAAGACGGGGACGGCAAAGGATGAGATGGTTCATAGAACTGAAGACTAAACAATTTGCACCTATTACTTTGCTCTCTGCCATCTTGCTCTCTCCCAGGCATGATATCCAGCAAGTCAGGCAAGAGAGTGAGATTGCCCAGGCTCCTGGAGGAGAGCAAGCTGGCCATAGAGAAAGAGGAGTAAAACCATCATCACTGTAAAGCCATAGCATTTCCGAAGACTTTGAAAGTGGACTGATGTCATTTCCAGGTTTGTTTGCTTTTTCCAGAATTGACATCACACCATCACTTGACAGCATTTATTTTACATTATTTTTCTCCCGCTGGCCCCAGGAAATCAGGAGCAGGAAATAGGAGCAGCAGAAAATAGGAGCTGGGACAGAAACTTGCCCATCCTCCTGTTGCAGGTACCTGGTGGCTGTTTCAAGGTGAGGATCACCGTCCAAGCACAAGCCCCACTGGGTAATGAGCTTTCCCACATTCTTGGAGCATGTGACAATTGCCGTGGAAGAGTGGGGTTTGGGGAGGGGAGGGCCTCAGTAGTGTATAATGCCATGCAGTCCATCTTCCAAAGCAGCAATTTTTCCAGCCATCATCACTGTAAAGCCATAGCATTTCTGAAGACTTTGAAAGTGGACTGATGTCACTTCCAGGTTTGTTTGTTTTTTTCAGAATTGACATCACACCATCACTTGACAGCATTTATTTTACATTATTTTTCTCCCGCTGGCCCCAGGAAATCAGGAGCAGGAAACAGAAGCAGCAGAAAATAGGAGCTGGGACAGAAACTTGCCCATCCTCCTGTTGCAGGTACCTGGTGGCTGTTTCAAGGTGAGGATCACCGTCCAAGCACAAGCCCCACTGGGTAATGAGCTTTCCCACATTCTTGGAGCATGTGACAATTGCCGTGGAAGAGTGGGGTTTGGGGAGGGGAGGGCCTCAGTAGTGTATAATGCCATGCAGTCCATCTTCCAAAGCAGCAATATTTCCAGGAAGAGGAGGAGGAGGAGGAGGAGATTGGATTTATACCCCGCCCTTCACTACCCAAAGGTGTCTCAGAGCGACTTACAAACTCCTTTCCCTTCCCCTCCCCACAACAGACACCCTGTGAGGTAGGTGGGGCTGAGAGAGCTCTGACAGAAACTGCTCTTTTTCAAGAACAGCTGTGCCAGAGCTACGGCTTGCCCAAGGTCATCCAGCCAGGTGCAAGCGGAGGAGTGGGGAATCAAACCCGTTTCTCCCAGATTAGAGTCCGCACACTTAACCACTACACCAAAGAAAGAAAATAAAAGAAAAGGAGAGAGAGAGAGAGATATACTGGGTTCAGATGCATTCAAGTGATCAGCTCATAGTTTATTAGTGATTCAGCAAGAGAAAGAAGACTGAAAAACCCCTGGCCAAAGCCAGGTATTTATGCCTGAAAAAGGTCACACCTAAAACACACCCCACTCCCAACTATTGGCTATTTACACTACATTGTTTCCCAATTGGGTTACTCTAGAATCCCTGTCACCCTACTGGTCCATTCTAGGATCCTAGTAAGCTATTGTTACGCATCCCCAAGCTAAGTCCTTTTGCAAGTACAGTTCAGGCTCAATACATAACAGACAGACGGGAGGGAGGGAGGGAGAGAAGGTCTTGCCACCAAAGATATCAATTACAGGCTAATCTGATTGCAAAAGTAATTGCGATTGACGTGTTTAATTACCATGCTAAGCAGAAAGAGTCACTTGCAATGGTCACTGTAGTTCTCTGTCCTGATTCATCAATCAGGTTTGGGTCCTGGTTTGGGTTTTTGGATTATTAACTTGTAGCCCGGAGGGGGATAAAAAGATTTGCTAATTAAGGTCTTGGAATATAGCTCACAATACCAAAATTTTCACTTTTAATTTTCAAACTAATGAGCTTGCAAAGGGGGGGAGGGTAGGGAGAACACTACAATGCACAACATCTGTGCCAGCGATTGTTTGTCTTAGTCCTGGCCAGGATCCTTCTCCCAAATGAAATGCAGGGGGAAATCACAGGCATGTTGTAAAGCACAGAAAGGCTGGCATGGAATTCCTGCATGGCCATCAATAGAAAACTGCAACTAAAGTGTTTAATTACCATGATAAACAGAAAAAGTCACTTGCAATGGGTTACAGTATCTTACCAGTGTTGTAAATGGACTAAAACACTTGTTATATTTACAATGTAAATTTCATCTACATTGTAATTTCATCTACAAAAGCATGTCTTATCAAAACATGTTAGCATGAAAATAACTGTACAATAAAAACTGCATGTGGCAACCCACTTTAATACACATACAAAACTGACAAAAATCTTGTCAATATTAATACCATGGATCTAAGAAACAGCAGAACCAGGAGAGAGAAAGAGACAGAGAAAAGTAAAACACATGCCTAGATTAAACAAAAAGAAAGAAAAGGAAAGAAAAAAGGAAAGGAAAGGAAACTCACTTTTAAACCAGGCATGTGTAATTTCTCCTTCCAGTAAAACAAAGGATCTGTTTTAAATTACAGAAATTTCCTCTGGTAAAATGTGTCCACTGATGGCTTGGATATAAATATAATACAAATATGTTGTTTGTTTGTTTATTCACCACCTTTTCCCACACTTGAAGTGACATATTATTCCCTCCTCCATTTTTATCCTCACAAGAACCCTGTGAGGTAGGTTAGGCTGAGAGAGAGTGACCAACCCAGCAAGTTTCCATGGCACAAGTGGGGATTCCAGCCTGGGTCTCCCAGATTCTACTCTGACACTCTTAACCATTACACCACAGTGGTGTAAAGTATGGATATTTGGACATTTATATATCCACAATTTATATATCCGTATCCATATACTAATATATGAAGTGAATTATGGATCTTTATGACTATCATTCAAACAACATGAGCATTTCAGGCATGTGTAGATCTGCCACCATTTTTTAATTTTTGATTCAGGTTTTATGTTGAGATATTTTTCTTTTTTAAAATTCTGTTTAGTTGCTGGATTTTGAGGGGGCCCCCCCCTGGTTCCTGGTTTGTTTGGGTTTTTTTTGGGGGGGTTAAATAAATAAATAAATAATAAACATGGGTTTTACTGTGTTAGATTTTGACAATCAAGGGAATGAGCTTCTTATGAGCTTCTTATGCAACACTCTTAATTGTCTTCTGATATATTTATTATGTTTGAATAGATTTTAAAATGCATAGGACATTTTGCAATACTCTTCTGACTGAAGAATGGCATTGCCTCTTATTTTATAATCAACATTTAGCAATGATATTGGTCTGTAATTCCTAATTTGGTTCCCTTCGGAATTAGGTTTAGGTATTAAAGTGATTATCCCTTGATCCCATGAGTTTGAAAGTTTACCTACTTTTCCTATATCTTGTAATACCTCTTTTAGCGGGAGTATTATCTGATCTTCAAATGTTTGGTATATTTCTATGGGCAGTCCATCCGGACACGGAGTTTTTCTTTTCTTCTGTTTCTTAATTGCTTCCACTATTTCGCATATAGTAATTGGATCATTTAATCTTTGTTTTTGGTCTTCATTAAATTTTTGCTTATTATTTTTAGTTAAATATTCTTTAATTACTTCCGTATTTTCCTCTTTTTGTTGGTAGAGAGTCATATAAAATTTTTCCACAATCTGTTTTAAATCTTTAGCATTATATTTTTCTTCCTCCATCTCGTTTTTTAGCGTTAGTATCGTTCGTTTTTCTCTCTCTTTCTTAAGTCTATAGGCTAACCATCTTGAAGGTCTATTGGCATTTTCAAAGTAGTATAACTTTGCATATTCAATTTTTTTAGCAATTTCCTGCGTTAGTATTAGATTCATTTTATGTTGCAGCAGCTTTATTTAACACTTGGCCTCTTGGTTGTTTACCTTTTGTTTCAGTTTGTCTTCCACTACTTTAATTTGTTTGCTAAGTTTTTCATATTTCTCCCTTCTTTGTTTATTCTTCCACGCCTCGTGATTGATTAGCCAACCTCTAATAAAGGCTTTAAATGTATCCCATACTATATGCATTTCCATTCCAGGTTGTATATTTCTTTTCAAGAATTCCTGAATTTCGATTTTCATTTTCTTTATGAACGTATGATCCCCAAAAGTATATTAGCTGCAAGATATTAAAAAGTATTAAGTGAAATTATTCATCGTGATCAAGCAGGCTTTTTACCAAAAAGATACATAAGAAATAATATCAGGACTATTCTTAATGTCATAGAATATTATGAAATACACCCCAAAAAAACTAATATTGATGCTCTTGGATGTGTAAAAGGTGTTTGATAATGTATCCTGGGAGTTCTTGTTACAAAAATTAAATATATGGGACTGCGGAACAAATTTTTATAGGATGGTTAGAGCAATTTATAAGGAGCAATATGTGCAGGTAACTATAAATGGAGATCTAACACAAAAAATAGAAATTCAAAAAGGGACAAGACAAGGATGTCCACTCTCTCCATTATTATTTATCTTTGGATTGGAAATGTTAAATGAATTAGTAAGAGAGAATGATCAAATACAAGGTTTGAAACTGAAGGGTGAAGAATATAAATTGTTGGCATTCGCAGACGATTTGTTGTTTATAATGGAGAACCCACAATCTTCACTGACATGCTTACTAGAAATAATAAAAGAATATGGAACAGTTGCTGGACTAAAGGTTAACATTAAGAAAACCAAATTGCTAACCAAAAATTGCTCGCAGGAGACAATACAAGAAATTCAAAAAATATCAGAGATGGAGATTGTTAAAAAAAAGCCAGATATTTGGGGATTACATTGTCAAATAGAAACAGTAATTTAATAGATGATAATTATAACAAACTGCTGGGGGAGATTAAAAGAGAGATAAATGGAAAGAAATACAATTATCACTTATGGGGAGGATCGCCACGATCAAGATGAACATATTACCAAGATTTCTATTCTTAGCACAGAATATCCCAATTCTTAAGAGAAATGGGATTGGATGCGTATGTTTGGTATGAAAAAGATAAAATTCACTCAAACTTTCAGAATCATATAGTAAGAGGATCATTAATAAAAATATGGAATGTAATTAAACAAAGACAGTATAGGAAAATACCTAGATGGGCCGCACCTTTGGAAGCCTTTGTTAAGCCAACACTGATGACAAAACATTATAGAACAACATATGATACATTATTAGATGAGAACAACAAACTTAAATCAGAGAATAATCTTTGTTTACAACATTATTTTCAACTATCTTGGTGGGAAAGTGAACAATTAAAATCCAGATATACCAAACATGTGATTCAGGGTTTTGAAGATAATAAAAATGTATTGGACAAGATTTTGCTCTCATCTAATGATAAAATGATTCAGAAGTTGTATAATCTATTAATAGAAGTGTATATGGAAGATGAATTTGTTAAACCTGTAATGATTTTATGGATGAGAGACTTGGGACATACTATTGAATTAGAAAAATGGTCTAAAATATGGAAAGCAATTAAACAAATGAGAGCCATTCCATACAAAGAAAATATCATTAAAATGTTCCACAGATGGTGTTGGTCACCGGAAAAAATAGCAAAGTGTTATGCAAATACATCTAACAAATGTTGGAAGTGCAAGATTAATATAAAGGGGAACATTTCTTTTTGAAAAAATGGTCGAGATTATACAACTGGATAAACAATACTAATTAATAACAGACTCAATGTAAAGTGTTTATTGATTGATAATGTATTTACATGTTATATATAACAAAAATATATAAATAAATATTTAAACCAAAAAAAAGAATGGCATTGCCTCTTACCTTTTAATCATGCTTTTTTAAAAAATTACTTTGATTTCTTATGTGGTGGAACTCCCAAGCCTTTTGAACTTTAAAACACTCCCTGTTTTCTGATACATGTCTTGAGCAACTTGCTTTCCCTCTTTTGTCCTATTTTGCCTGTTGTGGAGAGTCTGAGGATACATGCTAACATCATTCAATTCTCACATCTATTGCAATCTCCTTTATTATGCTGTATGCTAATTTGCTTCTTTCACAGCAGCAATTTATCAATCTGCCTTCATCCAGTTTCAGCTATATTTACTGCTCAGTTACTTGTGAATCTTGACTCTAATTGGCCCTTCCTGGCTACACCCTCCTCACCCTCTACCTATATGTAATGGTTGGTGAATTCTGTTTCAGTGTATCTGAAGAAGTGTGTGTGCACATGAAAACTTATACCCCAAATAAAAAAATAAAACTTTGTTGGTCTTAAAGGTGCCACTAGACTCAAACTTTGTTTTTAAAAGTTGGTTAGTGCATGGAAACATATCCATTAGAATTGACTTTCTTGGGGCTTTACTCTCTACGCCAGAGTTTCTAGACATTACAATCCTGAGTTTTTATGCATTTCTGTATCTATGTTTGTTCACATGCATATTGAATCTAACACACATGAGCACACTTTAACACTAAGGTACAATTTCATGCACCTTCTGTTATTTCACATGCTGTAACTGGTGAAGATAATTTTTGCATTTTTGTATCATATATTATGGGGGTGCTTTGGTAAGAAGAAAAAATGGATTTATACCCTGCCTTTCACTACCCAAAGGAGTCTCAGAGCGGCTTACAGTCCCTTTCCCTTCCCTTCCCTTCCCTTCCCTTCCCCTCCCCACAACAGACACCCTGTGAGGTAGGTGGGGCTAAGAGAGCTCTTTCAAGAACTGCCCTTGAGAGAACAGCTCTGAAAGAACTTATGATTGACCCAAGGTCACACCAGCAGCTGCATGTGGAGTGGGGAATCAAACCCGGTCCTCCCAGATCAGAGTCTGTGCTCCTAACCACTATGCCAAACACCACTACAAACAGAAGTGTGATACTAATTTCTGCTGAATCATCAATGAGGTGGATTGTGTTAAAATAATTACAAGGTGGTCAATATTCCAATCTGTACATCCCAAATGTATGGCTTACTTCCCACTGTTAGTGTAAGGTTGCATAAAATATGAATCTAAAAATACAAACTATGATTATATATTAAATGTGCCTGCCGATTATATCAGGGAAAGATCAATGAGCCAAATATCTAGATAGATCATTGAATGCACTCATACTGTACCGCCATTGTTAAGCAATTGTACTAAAACAGACACTGCTAACACTTTATGATATTGAATTGTTTTATAATGAACTGTTTTTAGATGGTTTTGTGATAAATTTAACTGTTATTTATGTGTTTACTTCTCTTGTAAGCCGCCCTGAGTCTGTCTTGGCGAGGAGGGCAGGGAATAAATAAATAAATAAATAAAATTGATGAAGAAGAAACACAGGATAATCAATGCAATGCTTAAGCTTTGTTCTTCCTCCATCAAGTCATGTGTCTAAAAACCGGAAGAACTGATGTAAGGTAGTAAACTCACAAGACCACAAGGTGGCAGACGTATGTTGATCTTTGAATATCCCTTCTACCTTGGATGTAAAAGTTTAGAAGTATAAGGCTCCTGAGGCTGACCCCATCCTATTCTCAGAGGGATTCAAAACGTTTATTGTTTGCAGCCCTTCACACACTTGTGGACTATCTAAGGCCTGCTGAAAGAGAAAGAGAGCACCTATATTGCTGCATTACTTCTGCAGATTCACAGGCATGTGGAGAAGTTTGCACACATTTTTCCAGTCTGTTTGCAGCCAGTCATTTTGTTGTGGTACAAAGAGAAGAAGGAGAAAAGTAGGATACTCTGGGATAGGAAAAGGCAGAAGCAGAGGGATATCTGAGGGATGGGATGCAGAGTGAATGGAAAAGATGAGGATGACTGAGAGATGGGAGTAGATCCAGGTGGGTAGCCGTGTTGGTCTGAAGCAGTAGAACAAAATTTGAGTCCAGTGGTACTTCTAAGACCAACAAAGTTTTATTCAAGATGTAAGCTTTCATGTGCAAGCACACTTCTTCAGATACAGTGAAACAGAATTCCCTCAGCCATTACATATAGGAAGGGTGGAGATTTAGTTGTCAGGAAGGGCCAATTAGAGTCAAGACAGAGATAGAAAGAAAACTGGAAATTGCCAGTCCATACATACAGGTAGAGGGTGAGCAGTAAATTATCATACAGCATAATGAAGACATTTAACAAATACAAGTATCAAACAGGAATAATAAGCTTAGTTTACATGGTAACCATTTGTTTGGGTTCAATTCTGAAGGAAATAAATATGTCAGTATTGAAGATTGATGTATCCTTAATTATAGAATGCTGCTGAGAGTAATTAATTGAGACCCTGCCATTCATCTCTTCTCAAGCAAGGTGGCAACTTTACAGCATCTTCTTCTTTGAAGTGGGGTGATTGGCTGTGCAGATTTATCTTCCCCATCCCCAGACCAGAGAAATACATTCCAGTTTCTACTATTTGTTACGTTACATTACAATCTACTATTATAATCTATTATTCCAAATAAGAGATGAAATAAAATGGCCCTTCTGGGGAATTGGTAAGAATACAGATGTAAGGACTGGATGAGGTTAACATATGTAGTGAGATAAGAAACCAATATCCCTATTAAGTCCTGGGGATTCCATTCTTCTGAGTGTTGTAATAACGTGCAACTCAGTAATTGCCCTTTCCAGTCTGTTCTTGAAGTTCCTTTGCAACAAAGCAGCTAATTTGAGGTCACCCATTTAATGTCCTGGAAGGCTGAATCGCTCTCCTACAGAGGTTGGAGACCTGTGGTGATTCAGAAAGTGAAAGAGAACAGCATGTGCTGTGGAGTGGAGCACAGAAAAGAGAGCATTAAGGGCTGGATAAAAGAAAGCAAGTAAGGTTAACAGAGAGGGCTGTGGTGGTGCAGTGACAGAAGACAGAGGCTGTATTCAAAGATCAGAAATGGACATAATTTGTTTGTGAAAAGAATACGTCAAGAAGTCCTTAAGCTCAGGTAACATAGCAATGTGGCCCTCCTGAGATAGCAAACATGGCCCTCAGAGTGATTTGAATTGTGCACACCTGGTTAGGTAAAGGTAAAGGTTCCCTTGCTCGAAAGCCAGTCGAATCTGACTCTAGGGTGTGGTGCTCATCTCCGTTTCAAAGCCGAAGAGCCAGCGCTGTCCAGACATTTCCGTGGTCATGTGGCCGGCATGACTAAACACCAAGGCCCACGGAACACTGTTACCTTCCCACTGAAGTGGTACCTATTTATCTACTTGCAATTTCTTGCTTTCGAACTGCTAGGTTGGCAGGAGCTGGAACTAGAGACGGGAGCTCACTCCGTCACGCGGCACACTCGGGTCTCGAAATGCTGAACTCCCGACCTTCCACAGCCTGCAGTTCAGCGTCTTAACCACTTGAGCCACCACAGCCAGCACACCTGGTTAGGGAAAGCAAAAAGAAAGGAATGGCCTATTCTTTCCCCTACTGGAAATCCTACTCCAATAATTTCCCAGGTTTTTACAATGACTTAGATCAAGTAGCCCTTTCATTCAGGCTGTGCATCAACGCTGACACAATCTGAGGCAAAAATGCACTGTCACTTCTAAGTGTTGCATTGAATAAGCTGGAGGTGGCCAATATAAAACCCAATACTGGACCTTAGCACTGATCAACTGTGCCTTAGTTGCCTCAGCAGCTAATAAAGTTTCTCTAGATTCAAAGGAGGAAAAAATGCCTCTGATGTTTAAGATTTATGTAGCAGAAGAAATTTTTGGATGTGCAACATCATACTGCACCAGCTGAAATGTCGCACTGTGTACTGCTGATAAAAGTAGAGGAATCCTCCTGCTTGCTTCTTTGGCATATGGTCATCTTATTATAACACATCTTTAAATACAGAAGATCTAAAGAAAACACATAGGCCTCAATAGCCAGAAAGAATATCAAGGCTCTCCCCTCCACCCCCAACACACAACCTTGTACTATTATAGAAAGTTCAAGACTAGGTACATGGCCATCACATGGTTAGCAAGCCAGCAAGATACAGGCAAGCGAAACACTAAATCTTGCTTTTGAGGAGATTCATTTAGATATTCAGTTGAATGAGAAGAGAAAATTCTCACTTCAATCAAGGAGTCATTGGTATCAGAAATCACCAGTTGGTGATCCACGGATCTCATCCAGACCCCCTCTCTCAGGCCAGGTTGGAAGGTGTATACGTGAGAAAGAGGAGGGGGTGCTTTAAATCTGGCATATATTTTGGAATGTTCCAAAAGCCTCTACTCCATCACAAAGCCCCTCTGGGTTATTCTCATTTGCTCTGGGATGGTGCTTGTCACATCAGAAAACAGCATGAATCTCTCCTTCTCACTGCTTCCAATATGGCACACAGAAGAACCATGACTTGTCTTGCCTGTCAGGATAGACCATTTTTCAGAAGCACTTGCAGACTGGACATATGGTAGAGTCATCTCCTCGAAGGGGAGAATGTGACATGGAATTTTCAACAGCATCCCCAAGTCCATGGTCACATCTCATTCTGGTCTCAGGCTGTCCTGACAAAAGCCGGGTGCACAACACAGGATGGAAAATGAGAACATTTTAGCAGGGACCGGGGTGGGGGCACAGCCCAGTCTACAAACCTTGTTATTACAAGGTACAGTAACTTTTTTTTTTCATTCCAGGAACAAAATGGCAATTTTCTTTCCACAAGAAAGGAATGGAGGGGGCATATTACAAGTTCGTGCTGGGCCCATGATTGAGCCTTCAACAGATGAAATATTACTTAGCACTTCTAGCAATGAAAATGCTGACAGGAATGAACAGATCAAGGCCTGAAAAGCATATGAATTGTCACGGGAAACTGGGAAGTTTCTTTCCAGGCATTTTATGCCACATAACTTGGTAAAACGTTTGCAAGGATGTCACGTGGGATTCTTAGTTAAGACACGAGGCAAACAGGGTGACAAAGACAGAAATAGTGCCTGATACCTTCAAATACTAGATGATGGTGGGGGAGCCTTCTAATCAATTGTTACTTCTTTCATAAACAAGTCATCAATATTGTGCTGCCTGGCTTTTTTGTTTGCTCTGTGTATGTATACACAGACATACAATACACACATATAGTCATTTTTATAAATGAAAGACATCTTACAATTGCCACGTCTGATCCCACAGACAACATCTCACTTCACTGGTCACCTAATGCTTCCTCAAATAAACAGTTGAAATGGCTTTGCTCCATCTGGACTGAAGGTCAATCCATTTCCAGTGCTGGTAGGACCTGTTGTTGGCTGTTCATGACATCTGAGGCTCATTGTAACCATTGTAGGCCACTGTAATGTGCTGCTGGAAAAGATTTTTCAGAGAGTCTTTACAAAACCCCAGGCCGTGTTCTTACCAGCAGGCAAAATTGTGTGGCTGAAAGTTTTATTAAGATCATTTTTTATAAGTGAGCTCAGTGTGTGGAAGATTTGTACAGTTGCTATGTCTCCTGAGGGCCAGCAAGTACAATGTTCATCCAGTGTGTGTACGGGGGGGGGGTGGGAAATAAGAAGAAGAAGAAGAGAAGAGATTGGATTTATAACCCGCCCTTCACTACCCAAAGGTGTCTCAGAGCAGCTTACAAACTCCTTTCCCTTCCCCTCCCCACAACAGACACCCTGTGAGGTAGGTGGGGCTGAGAGAACTCTTGACAGAAACTGCTCTTTTTCAAGAACAGCTGTGCCAGCAGAGGTCATTTCGGGGGGGAACGCGGGGGAACGCAGTTCCTCCGGGTGAGGTACGGGGAAGGGCCTTCGTGGGGCTTCCTTGCACTCCCGCTGGCCTTGCAGGTCCACCGCCGGGCCCCTCATGGGGCTCGGCAGTGGAGCTGCAAGGCCGGCACCGGCAGCCAGGACCGTTGGGGGCAGGGTGTGTGGCCTTATGACACATTTCCGGTGATGTCAGGAGGTGTGGCATATGCTAATGAGTTATGCTAATGAGTTCCCCTAGCTCATTTTCTACGAAATGACCCCTGTGTGCCAGAGTTATGGCTTGCCCAAGGTCATCCAGCCAGGTGCAAGTGGAGGAGTAGGGAATCAAACCCGGTTCTCCCAGATACACCAAACTGGCAATCAAATAAGAAGCAGGGTTTTAATCTTGCATGTCAAAACCTTCTAGAAAATCAACTGCCGAAGATCAGCTGGCCAGAAGGCAATTGTATTTGCCAAGGTTCCCTGAGTGCTCCTTGAACATTAGCACTAGAGACACAATCTGAGCAACAACACAGTTGTAAATGAAGGCTAGGAGTGAATGGCTCTCCAACAGCATGGGCAATAATTCTCTATGTGATGAAAGATTTCTAATGCTGGCTGTGGGAAGCAGCCCTGGGAAGAGGTAGCATTCATCCTGACAAAAAAAAAGAGTATAGGCTCCGGTCACATGGGCCAGATAACGTGGGGGGAGGCATAGCTGTTCGCCCCGGAGCAATATAAAGCGTGGTAGCCCGATCACGTGGTCCCCCGAGTCTCTGTGCTTCGGCTGTTAGCTGGCAATCACACGGCGATGCTGCAGCGTGGCAAAGAAGCGGCGCGGCACGATCACACAAGCATTTCGCGTTTGTGTACATGCGCAGTTCTGCAGAGCAGCACTGCTTTCAGTTTCGTGTTTGTGTGTATGTGCTTACAAAAAACATTTGGTTTGCGATGGGACGTGGACAGGTGCTGGATGCCACAGGACTAGCACTCCTGCGATCAGACACCCGCCTGTGCTATGCGTTTTCCGGATACTAGTGCACTTTTCTTGGTACTTTTTAACTCCGCATCTTCAGTGGGATGCCAAGGGTTGGCCACGGGTGTGCTATGCTTCCCAGATGTTGTGGTGTGATCACACCCCGAAAATCCGCCCGACATTTGTGCTTTTCGCGTGGCAAATTCTCCATGTGACCGGGGCCATAGTTTAGGTTTCCATGGGCCAGAGACATCTATAAGCAATCAAGTGTGACTGAGGAGCAAAACAGAAATGATACACACTCGTTGCTTATCTTTCTCCTACCTTTTATGAAAACCAGAATCTGCAGCAGGAGACTGCTAGTTTACAATGAGGAATGGGGAGACTACTTCCCCCTCCGGTACTTTTTTAACCCCGCTCAAAATCTCCCCCCCCCCAGACCAGCAAGCTGCTTTTCTCTCTGCTGTTCTCCTGACACATTCCTGGGTGATGAGTTTGTATTAATGGCAGCTGGTCAAGACAACCAGATTATGAAACGTGTGAAGTGATACAGGTAGCCAAACGTTTCTGCTGTGACAAAGTATGCACTCTGGGCCTTGGACTGTAACAGAGAAAACAGCCAAAATGGAACTACTGCCCAAATTTCTAAGGACTCACTGGGTTGGATCCCATCTTCCAAGGGTGCAAGGATCATATGTTTTCCTGTATTCCCCTCCCAGAAGTCTGATCCCAAGAAAATTTATTCCCAGTGTTGTGAGACCCACATGGAGCAATAGACAGGCCAGGAGTCTGCAGCGAGGGAGGGAGTGTTGTTCCCTTCTTTCTCTTCTAGCCCCAGGCCTCCACTGACAGCAATGGCAGAAAAGTAGATTTCATTTCCTTCCCCCTTTCCCACTGCAGCCTTCCTGACTATGAAGTTAGGATGCCAGCCTTCAAGTGGTGGCTGGGGAACTCCCGTTATTACAACTGATCTCCAGATGACAAAAGATCTGTTCCCCTGGAGAAAATGGCTGCTTTGGAAGATGGATTCTATTGCATTATACCCTGCCGAGGTCCCTACCCAAATCCCAGCCTCCCCAGGCTACACACCCAAAACCTCCAGGTATTTCCCAACACAGAGCTGGCAACCCAAACTCTGAGTCTGTTGCACTGCAGAGGTGCCTATTAGACTACATGGGTTCTATAAAAGGATTGCTGAGGGGAGGGTGTGCTGCCCCAGCAGGGCATATAGTAAGGCATAGTCAGCCGTTTGTATTAGTGCAGGAAAACAAGTCCTTTACCTTTAAAGCAATGCATGATGGGTATTGTAGTCTATTAACCCCTTAAATTAGATATTCTGAGATAGCCTTCCTTATTAGTTATGGATAGGTTCCCTTCTGGGTCACTAGCAGGCCCGCCAGACTCCTTTATTAGCCTCTTCTGTCCCTTTGTTTTAAAAATCACGAGCAACAATGAGACACACAGGATCCTCTCTTTTCGCCAAAGTCATACAAACGGAGTTTTATCACTAAAAATGAACTCTGTCACTCATTCAGCAGCTGGTTCATAAGTTAATGATCTTTGGGATGCATGAAGAGCCAAATAAAATTATTTGAGACTGAGTAGACTCGTGTTGATCACTCACTTTCAATGGGGCTCAGTTTCCAGGCAGCCTCGGAGCAGGAACAGGGGGGAATGCAGAAAGGACTGCTGTGGGGAAGAGAGCATGGGAAACATCCACGACCATCAGTAGCTCCTGCTGATGGACTTCGGTATCCAACCCACTGTGGGTTGTTTGTTCATTTATTTATATCCCACGTTTCTGCAAAAACAACACCCAAGGTGGGAAACAGGTATAAGCCATCAAAATATAACACAGACATTAAATAATTAACCATTAATTAACAGAACAGCACCAGGTCTCAAGTTCTTTTATATGCAAGCAGCTTGGAGGGTAGGGCTACACAGGCAGAAAAGCTCAGTCCTGGGTGGCAAGGTCTCCCCAGGTGAGAACTGTGAGGTTTCATATACTGCCTTTAGCATCAGTTGATGCACCAGATTATCAGCCCCTGCTTTTGCTGATCCCTTCCACTGCTTGGGTCTCAAAGTTCCTGGTTGCAGAGCATCTTCTGACATTGTGTGTGTGTGTGTCCGTGCACGTGAGTGAGTGTGAGTGCCATTAAGTCACTTCTGACTTATGGTGACCCTATGAATTAATGTCCAGCAAATTGTCCTATCATGAATAGCTTTGCTGAGGGCTATGGGGCCATGGGCCATGGGGCCCTTGATAGAGACAATCTATCTCAACAGAACATAAGAGAAGCCAATGTTGGATCAGGCCAATGGCCCATCCAGTCCAACACTCTGTCACACAGTGGCCAAAAATAACAGGTGCCATCAGGAGGTCCAGCAGTAGGGCCAGGACACTAGAAGCCCTCCCACAGTGCATCACTTGCCCCAGACTGAGAACTCATGTTGGATCTTCCTCTTTTCCTGCTGCCTTCAACTTTGCCTAGAATTTTTGTCTTTTCCAGTGACTTTTGTCTTGTCATAATCTGACATCATGACCCTGACTAATGCACCAGCTGTCTCCTTTTATTGTATTTCTCCTACTTGACAAGGTTTGGAGAGCTGGAATACCCAGAGAAATGTTGTGTCTTCTCTTCAGATGACAAAGTTCCTAGGTGAGGTTCCTTGCAACGGGCTATTTGGGTTTAGCTTGTCTTCTTTTGTTAACGATTGGACTTTTCTGCATTGTCATTTTACCTGTTGTTAAGTTCCTGTTTCTTCGGGGGGGGGGTCATGTTCTGCGTATGTTTTGCTCCCTCTAATGATTATTCAACATAAAACAGGTTTATTTCTAGTTTATTACCCTGTAAATTTAAACCACAGGGAAATAAACTGGAAATAAACCTGTTTATGTTGAATCCACCATCAGAGGGAGCAAAACACATGCAGAACATGAAACCCCCCCAAAGAAATGGTAACTTAGAAATTGTGGCATCTCCTATTTGAAAGTCTGGTGGAAGAGCTCCGTCTTGCAGGCCCTGCAGAACTGTGAGAGGTCCCACAGGGCCCTGATCTCATCCGGGAGCTCGTTCCACCACTAAGGAGCTACCACTGAAAATGCCCTGGCCCTGGTAATGGCAAGTCTCGCCTTCTTGGGGCCCAGGATAGATAGACGCTGTTGGGCCCCAGACCGTAGTGCTCTCTGGGGCACAAATGGGGAAAGGCGGTCCCTCAGGTAAGCTGGACCCTGGCCATATAATTCTTTAAAGGTAAGCACCAGCACCTTGAAGGTAAGCACCAGCACCTTGAAGCTAATCCGGTAAGCAATTGGCAGCCAGTGCAGCAGCCTAAGCACAGGCTGGATGTGCTCCTGACGCAGGGGGTCCATCAGCAGCCTGGCTGCGGCATTCTGCACCAGCTGCAGCTTCCAGATTTGGGACAAGGGCAGACCCATGTAGAGAGTGTTACAGTAATCCAATCTCAAGGTGACCATTGCATGGATCACCATAGCCAGGTCACAGCAGTCGAGGAAGGGAACCAGCTGCCAAACCAGCCGAAGATGGTAAAAGGCCAATTTTGCAGTGGCCGCTACCTGGGCCTCCATCGTCAGAAGGGGATCCAGGCGCACTACCAAGCTCCTAACCTCCGACTCTGGCACTAATAGTGCCCCATCGAAGGTCGGGAGCGGGAGCCCCAACCCCTTACCGCCATAACCCAGGCATAGGACCTCCGTCTTCGCCGGATTCAGCTTCAACCGACTCAGCCTGAGCCAACCAGCCATGGCCTGCAATGCCCGGTCCAGATCTTCTGGTCTGGAGTCTGACCGGCTGCCCAACATCAGGTAGAGCTGGGTATCATCAGCGTACTGATGACAACCCAACCCAAACCTCCTAGCCACCTGGGCAAGGGGGCACATATAGATGTTAAACAACATCAGGGAAAGCACAGCGCCCTGAGGCACCCCACATTCAAGTGGGCATCTCTCGGACTGCTGTTCCCCTAGCGCCACCCTTTGTCCCCGACCCTGGAGAAAAGAGACAAGCCACGGTAAGGCAAGCCCCTGTATCCCCTCGTCGGTGAGGCGGCAGGGGAGCAGCTGGTGATCGACCATGTTGAACGCAGCCAACAGGTCAAGCAGCAGCAGCACCGCCGAACCGCCTCAATCCAAGTGTCTTCGGAGGTCGCCAGTAAGACCGACCAACGCCATCTCCATCCCGTGTCCCAGGCGAAAGCCGGACTGGAAGGGATCTAACGTGGAAGGTTGCCAATGCTTTGGTTGTCTTGCTCAGAAGGACATAGTCTGAAAGGTAGGAGCGTGGCCTGCTTTAATGAGCCAGGAAGCGCACGGATCAAGGTTGCACGTGGTTGGGCATACAGTCACAAGCAATCTGTCAACTTCCTCAAGGCCGTTCTTGAGTTCAAATTAGACACTTGTACCCAGCATTTCAGGATTTAGAGTCCTATTGCCTTAGTTCCTGAATTCAAACATTGTATTTCAGGCCAGCTATTTGAAAAGTTGAATCTTCCAAAACAAATTTTGGATTTTAAATTCAGAGTATCAACATGTCACCATTTAAATACTTGACGTTTAAAATGTTTTTTTTAAAGAAATGCTTAATTTTGATTTTGAAAAACATTGAATTGGCTCTAATTTGAATTCTGTATTCATTTCAGACTGATTTAGTGCCGGGTCTAGCACGAACCTGCATTTAGTAATACTTTTTGCATAACCATAGCAGAACTCTGGGGAGCAGTCAGCATTTTTGCTTGGTTTTGTTTTCAAAATATTAAATATTTATCTTTGACATTAGGTTTCCCAGAATGGATGTGTACATATTGACATTAGGTTTCCCAGAATGGATGTGTACATATTAACATATAAGCCTCCTTGTGCTGAGTTTGCCACAGGTCCATCTTGCTCAATGTCTACTCTGACTGACAGCAGCTCTCCAGGATCTCAGGAGGAGAAATATCTTTCCTGACACCTGCTACCTAAGATTTATCAGCTGTAGATGCCAGGGATTGAATTTGGGAGCTTTTGTATACAAATATGAAGCTTTCTGTGGAGGAGTTGTAGCTCCGTAATAGATTACCTGCTCTTCATGCAGAAGGACCCAGGTTCAGTTTCCAAATCACCAGTGAAAAGGAACAGGTAGCTGGTGATGTGAAAGACCCTGGGAAGTAGCTGCCAGTCAAAAAAGACAAAATTGATCTTGATAGGTCAACAGTCTGACTCAGGTCCAAAGTACATGTTACATCTACCACAAGGTCAACACAGGGGCTTGCAGGAGTACATGAGCAGTGAGTTCCCCTTGGAAACTCAATTCAGAGACACTGCTAGTGTTGCCAGGCAGCAGCCAGAAACCCTGGGAGCATTTTAGGGAAGGGGATAGGTGCATCGGCATCACACCAGCATGCAACATCACTTCCAGTGAAAACAGTGAGTTCATGATGTGGGCAGGGATGTTCTAGGATTTGCAAAACCTCTGGGTGTTTTTTTTGCAAAACTCTAGAGCATCCCACCCTAACATTATGACATCACTTCCAGTTTTCACCACAGATGATGTCACACACCAGCCTAACACTGGCACCCTGTGTTAATTGCCTCTATTTTTCTCCAATCATTGTTTGAGGTACTAGTCAGATTCCCTAATTCTGATCAGGACTGCTTTCCTCCCACACCATTTTCCCAACCTGAAACAGCCCCTGGGTATTATTCAGTCCATGGGGGCCTGCATGTGCAAGAATTTGGTACAGGCCACTTTGCGTCAGAAAAATGGCACAGGAAGAAGGTAGGAGCCCCTGCTGCATTGTGGGCCCAGTCTGAATTGGGCCCCTGCGATGTTCCCATGGAGAACTCACAGCTGCCATTTGGCTGCTAGTCTCCGAGGCAATCATGTAGTAGATGTAGGCTTGCCAACTCTGGGATGGAACCTGAGGAAGGTGGAGCTTGAGGAAGGAAAGGACCTCAATAGGGCAAAATGCCATAGAATCTACCCTCCAAAGCAGCCATTTTTTCCAAGGAGCTGATCTCTATCATCTGGGGATCAGTTGTAATTCCTGGAGATTGCCAGGCCACATCTGGAGGTTGGCAATCGTAGGCAGATGTAATGTGACATTTGGACCTCAGTATAAAAGAGTTTCATGTTTTCAGGTGCCCTGCAATGGAACTCCGCCTCATCAGGACTGCAGCCTTCAGCAGCCTGGTCTCCATTCATGACATGATCCTAGCTTGACATAGAATTATGGTACTTATCCAGAAACTTGTGCCTGAGGTCCTAGAAGCTGTTACAATTAAAGGTGTGGTTTTGGACATATCACCAGTCTCAGTCCTTTTAACTCACTATCCCCATTGCTTCTAAGGCGCTCATCAGGGGGATGTGATTCTGCTATCTATTTCTGAGCACATCATGTTCCTATCAAAATAAAACATGCCCAAATGATCTTATGACCTGCTAAAAGGAAATCTGTGTGTGCATGAAGTGCTATCAAGTCACAACCAATGTACGGTATTCCAAGCAAGGGGCTTTCAAGGCAAGTGAGAAGCAGAGGTCACTTGCCATTGCCTTCCTCTGCAGCGTTTTCCTTGGTGGTCTCCCACCCAAGTACAAATCCTGCTCAGCTTCCAAGACCTAATGAGATTGGGCTATACCACGCCACCTTCCCTCCCAAAAAGACATCTGTGACTTGTCTAATATAATGGAAAGAAAACAGTGAGGAAGCAACACAAGTGTTTCTTGCAGTTTCATAACATGATTTATCATTACAGGGGACTGGGAGCAGCCAGCTGGAACTCTGCAGAGGCCAAATGTTTTGCCATCAGTGCTGTCTTTGAAAGATGTTAGCCAACAAATACTCAAATAAATGAAACAGGTCACAAAACACTTGATCTGCCTCGTGAAATCCACATTTCAAAACACAGCACTAGTCAAAATAGGCACATTTGACAGGTGAACACCAATCATTACAAATTCAGTGTGCCAGTATTCATGATGTACCATCAATGGCATAAACATCATAGGCCAAGATGGGTGCATTTAAGTCTCAGTGTTCCATTTGGGGTCCAACCCAGTGGGGCTGCTATAGCTTTTTTCCTTCCTTCCTTCCTTCCTTCCTTCCTTCCTTCCTTCCTTCCTTCCATCCTCCCTCCCTCCCTCTCTTTCTTTCTTTCTTTCTTTCTTTCTTTCTTCTTTTCTTTTCTTTTCTTTTCTTTTTTTGGCTATCCATTACTGTTGTCCAAAGTTTACTGAAGGAGCAGTGATGAAAACAATCGGATCTACACTCAGGGTTATATTGGTAGGAATTAGATGGTTGCTAAACGGGCTATATGAGGAGGCCAAAGGAAGCAACAACTAAATAGACTAGTGGTCTGATCCGGCAGCACTTTTTTAATGATCACTAGAGAGGGAAACATGGTACAGCTGTCTATATGCCAGTGCTAGAAGCATCCTAGTCAAGATGGGAGAGCTGGAGTGCTCGGTGCTTGATGACCATTTAGATAATGTCAGGACCCACAGTCAAGCAACGGAGTACACTCTTCTTTGAAGGTTATACTTTATTGCCAGTACAATGGTAGCATGAGCATAGTCACTGTTAGGAATAACTACATCATAGAACTCTGAGACAGATATAGGGTATTCAAATACACCCCCCACACACACCTATGGACCAATCGGCCTGACTCCCGCGAGCGGGAAAGAGGACCAAGGCAGTTAGAGCTGAGGCTGGGAAACGAAACTAGTTAATTGATGGGAATTAACATGGTTAATTGATGGGAAGACACTACACAGGCTGGCTACAAGGTCAGTGATAACGAGGGGGAGAGGCGAAAAGAAAGGAATGCAGCAGCAACTGGCACACAGGTCATGAAAAGAAATCCGGGCCCATAAACCATGTGGCAGCATAGCTGACATTCTGCCCACCCAAAGAACAACCTCCCGGCCTGCCTGGGAGACCTCCTGGTTAGCCTGGTATATCTCCCAGGTACAGGCCTGCTTGTAATTCCGACGCCTGGACCCGCGGACAAGCCAGCACCCGTGCCCAGGCCAGACTGCCCAAGGGGCCCCATCCTTCACCGGCCAAAAGATCTAATCGAGGCGAACTTCGATAGGGACCCGGAAGAGTTGTCATACTTTGTGGTTTGAGTGATGAAGTTTGTGGGGAAATGGGGTCACCTGTTCCCAGATGACAGCAGCTGAGTGGATGTAATCGTGGCTTCCTTGAGAGGGGCCACGGCCACTTGGTACGTGGGCTTGCACAACACGAGGGACCCGGAGCTGGTGAGTGTGGATGCTTTTATGTGGGCATTGTGTGCCCAGTTCGAGGACCAGAATGCTGGCCCGAAGGCTAGGGCATTCCTACGCACCCTGAAACAAGGGAAGCGGTCGGTGAGGGAATACTCATCAGAGTTTCAATTGCACGCGGCTAAGGTCCGAAATTGGCCAGACTAAGTCTTGGCCGAGCTGTACCGGGTGGGGCTGAATCAAGAGATCCGCGAGACGGTCTTGCGCTCGGTGGATCTGATATCCCTCCTGGCGTGGATGTAAGAAGCAGAGAGCGCGGAGGGCCGTCTCAACACTCTGCACCTAGACATTGCTGTGGTGGGAGGAAAACCTACCCCTCCCCCGGCCCAGCCTCAATCATCATGCTAATCAGGTGTCTTTGGGCTACCAGCTTAATTGCATCAATCATTGTCCAAGCTAAGCCCCTCACTTCCACTGCATAAACTAATCAGAGAGGGACTGTGTCAAGGGAGGAGTCCAGCAAGCCCTCCCCATGTGACACCCCAGAGGAGGTGGGCCAAGTCATGTGACTAGGACATGTGACCACCTGAAGCCACCCCCAAGGGACATGTGGCTAGCCTGGCCCAGCCTCCCAAACCCACCTTATAGAAGGGGACAGCCGGCCATGTGCTCTCTCTCTCTACACCCCCTCAACGACCGCTATACTCTCTGACTCTCATCCTTGTAGCAATCTGCTACCCATCCTACCCCAGGCTTTTAGTCTGCAGCTAAGGCCTACCTTGTGCTTTCTGCTGGTCAGTCTGCACACTCCATTTTCCTAGTATAATCCCCATTTTTCTAGTATTCCCTTATTTTTCCATTTGGCAAGCTTCATCTCTTCGGACCAGGTAATGTATTTCCCAATCAACGAATCTCCTGCTAATGCAACCGTGTAAAAATCTCTCTTTATTTCCTAGAATCTGAATATTTGTGTGTGTGATTGTGTGTTGTTTGTGTGTGAAGAAGATTTACAGTAAAAGACATTATTCTAACTAAAACTCAGTCTCCTTGTCTGTTACTGGTATTTCTGGAAAAGTGGCACCCTCTGTATATACAGGTGAAAGGTCCCATAGCTGATTGCTTATTAATAATCATTCACAATTCCCCAATATTGATAATTAATCCAGAGCAATCAGGCTAACAACGCGAGAGGCCCAGAGCTGGTGAGTGTGGATGCTTTTATGTTGGCGTTGTGTGCCCAGTTCGAGGACCGGAAAGCTGGCCCGAAGGCTAGGGCATTCCTATGCACCCTGAAACAAGGGAAGCGGTCAGTGAGGGAATACTCATCAGAGTTTCAATTGCATGCAGCTAAGGTCCGAAATTGGCCAGGCCAAGTCTTAAGTCTTGGCCGAGCTGTACCGGGGGGGGCTGAATCAAGAGATCCGCGAGACGGTCTTGCGCTCGGTGGATCTGATATCCCTCCTGGCGTGGATGCAAGAAGCAGAGAGCGCGGAGGGCCGTCTCAACACTCTGCACCTAGACATTGCTGTGGCGGGAGGAAAACCTACCCCTACCCCGGCCCAGAAGGGAAAGCCAGTAAGACCGCCTGAAATTTTCAGGGATCAACACCTGAAGCAGGGGCTGTGCCTAAGATGCAGGGAACGGGGCCACTTTGCCGCCGACTGCAGTGGATCGAGCCCTGGAAAACCGGGGAAACCCAAGCCAGCCAAGCTGCAGGTGGG
This sequence comes from Gekko japonicus, assembly GCF_001447785.1. Lineage (NCBI taxonomy): Eukaryota > Metazoa > Chordata > Lepidosauria > Squamata > Gekkonidae > Gekko > Gekko japonicus. The sequence continues at coordinate 582,358 of NW_015165250.1, forward strand.
GACCCCGGTGAAAAGACCATCAGGCAAGCTGAAATTCATTAAGGCACTGCAGGCAACCCCGGAGGACACCAAGGCCAGCACCAAGGATGACAACACCAAGCCGGCAGGAAAAGGTCAGGTCCTGCTGTGAGAGGCGCAAAGCAGCAGGGCCCAATCCCAGAGGCACCAAATGTAGTGAGCAGCTACCCTCCCCTCTTTTTCGTGACTGTGACCCTCATGAATCCGGCCAAGGGGACCCACATCAGATTAAGGGGTCTCGTTGACTCGGGGTGTGGGAGGGACCTCATCAATCCATCTTGAGTGGCGGGGCTGGAAGCCGCGGTGGTGCAGTTGCCCGAACCCCTAATTTTTACTCAAATGGATGGGTCCACGATGAAGGAACCTTGCAAGTTCGAGACAGTGCCATTACGGTTGGCGGCGGGAGATCACTGGGAAGAATGCTTGTTCGTGATCACCACCACTGCCAGGTTCCCGCTAGTATTAGGAAGCCCCTGGCTGCATAGACATGATCCCTATATTCTGTGGGACGAGGGGAAGGTGTAATTCATCTCCCCACGATGCAAGTCACATTATGGAGCCCGCAGTAGGGTTCCCGGCCAGCAGCCGAAGCCCTCCATGTTTGCCTAGCCCAGGAGGAGTTGGTTTCAATTCCCCCCGAATATCGGGACTTGGCCAGGGTATTCGAGGAGGAAGAAGCGGATGAGCTCCCACCCCCATAGGCATTCAGATTGTAGTATTGAATTACTGCTGGGTCATAGATTGCCTAATCTTACAAAGAAGAACCTGGCCCGGGGTTTCATCAGGCTGGCTTCCTCACCATTTGCAGCTCCCATGCTGTTCTGGAAGAAGACAGATGGGGGGGTTGAGGCTATGTACTGACTATAGAGGCTTGAATGCTGTTTCGTCTACCAATGCCTACCCCATGCCACTCATCAAAGACCTGTTGGCCGAGGCATCTAAAGCGAAAATCTTTTCCAAAATAGACCTTTGGGATGTGTACTTCAGAGTACGCATAAAAGAGGGGGATGAGCACAACACGGCTTTCAACACTCCCCTGGGAAAGTTTGAATATAGGGTAATGCCATTCAGTCTCCAGGGCGCTCCGGGAGTTTTCATGAACCTAATCAACGAGGTGTTACAGCTATCTATAAGGATTTTAAAAGATGTGCCATTTGAAATACGACAGAAGCGGAAGGCATATAAGGGACTGACCACATTCTTGCAAAACCGTCAAATTAATTACAGGTGGTTGTTTCCAGAAGGACTGGTCTTTAAATTTAAAGACAAAAGAGAGAAGATTGACTCCATTTTCAAAGCACAAGAGTTCTTAAAGAGACACGCCAGCTCAGAGGAAGAAGCAGAACTGGCCAACTGGAAAATCATCAGCAGCGACGAGGACAGCAATCCGGAGGGAGGAGACGAGGAACTGGAGGAGAAAGGAGCGGAAGGAGGTGTCTCCTATAATCTAAGAGAGAAGAAAGGCAAATGCCCCAACATCTGAAGAACCTTTGACTGTGCTACTAACCTAAAAGGACTTTACTAAACTAACTAATTTTTATCTTTGACAGGTACAGAAGCAAGAAGATTGATGGCTCACAGTGAAGATATGGACTGTATTTACGGTTAAAAGATTAACATACTAATATATTCATCACTCGACCTTTTCTTAATCCCTCTATATACCCTCCCCCCTTTCTGTAAATTTAAAGCAATAAAATTCTCTCCTCTTTAGGAGAGTTTAATAAATAAAATAAAAAAAATACCAGCAGGGAACTAAACCTCACACAGCTTTTTCTAAATTTCCCCCCATAATTTTAATTCTTTTATTTAGTGATCCGAGACTAGTGATAGTCTCATACCATTAGACTCATGCTGCTTATATATAAAAAAAATTTAAAAGAGGAAAAAAGTAATCACCGTTGTGTACACCACTGAAGGGGGGAAGATGGCAAAAGGTGCAGAGTGGGAGAAGCAACCTTGATGTGGGCAGGGGAGCGACCTTTGAGGGGGGGCAAAAGGGCGCGGGGGGGAATATCCTGGAGCTGGCAGCCCTACAGCCCTGCCCTTGGGGCTTGCTGTGAGACCTCAGGTTACTCACACCCTCTTCATGGGGCTGATGTGAGGATCCCCACTGGGGAGAAAGGTGGGGGATAACGGATGTAAATAATGCAGCTTTATTATTTGCCCTCATGTCTTTACAAATATGCTCCGTGGGTTTTCCTTCTGCTCACATGGCCACCCTGGCCTTCCCTCTGGCTGGCTGCATCCTCCCTAATCTGCGGTGTGTGTTCTCTCTGAGCTTCCGTTCGTATGGATTTAAATACTTCCAAAGCAACCCGAAAGGAGTTGATGTTCTTCTCCCTCCCTTTCAGCTTCTTTTTAAAATCTGTTTATTAATTTCAGTATTTCTGTCCTGGTTTTCTCCCCAATGGGGACACGCAGTGGCTTGTAAGATATAAAATCTGAAAACCCACTTTCCGAAACATACCGTTTGAATAACAAGAAGAGCCAAGAGAAGAATACGCCACACCCTGGCCCAAGGGTGCCTGCAGTCTTTGGCTGGGAGCCCAGGGCCAAGAAGAGCCCTTTGCCGGTGGGGAGGGCTCTCAAGTTGCAGCTGACTCATGGCAACCCCGTCGGGTTCTCAAGGCAAGGCAGGTTCAGGGGTGGTCTTGCCATGGCCTGCCTGCCTCTGCCCAGCAACCCTGCAATTCCCTGGTCGTCTCCGAGAAGCTGACTTTGACTAGCTTCTGAGGTCTGACGAGATCAGGCCAGCCTGGGCTACCCAGGTCAGGGCAAGGTTTTAAATTCTCATATTCGCTTTAACCCGACTCACTGTTCATTGTTGGTCATAAGACCTCACTCGGAACACATTAAAAATGCTCGATCTCCAATGCTTGTCCTGGTCAGTGGCTCTAGATCCATACGAACACTCAGCGGCAGGACCATCAGGGCAGAGGAGCGCCTCAATTCCCAAGCATCGTGCTGGCGAAGAGGTCGCCCCTCAAAAGCCCCATGGCTAGGAGCCTTTTGCCAAGGCTCCAGTGGGTTGGCGACCCGTCCCCCCCTTCCTATCCGCGGGTTCACAGATCACATCCCCGGGAGGTCCGGGAGATGCATCCGCCAGCATGTCGCCATAAACCGTAAACCTTCTTTTCCAAGTTTCAATTCACATTGCACCATTTCTCGGGCTCTGCGAATTCGCTGGCAGATGCACTATCCCGCCTCCCACAACATGACAGCCAAAGGGCAGTAGTACTATACTCTATGTTCACGTCCTCACATCTTGGGGGGGGTGGCAACTCACAGCTGTGCAGCCTCCTCCCCTCCGGACCAGATCTCTGAATACAACTCCACTCCTCCTGTGCCTCCAAGTGGGGCGGCCTGGAACGTCAGGTTTGCCTCCGCCTTTTCGGATGCCGACAAAGAGGTGGAAAATGTCGGGGGGGTGGAAAGGAAAGCGGATGGCTGCTGGGACCATGGCCCAAAACTGTTTGTACCCAAATCATTGTGAGGGGAAGTGCTTACAGTGGTTCACGGCTCCAAACTTGCAGGGCACTCTGGATTCGTAAAATCCCTGCACCTGTTGCAAAGACAATTTTGGTGGCCTCTTATGTGAAAGGGTTTATCTTCGTTTGTTCAGTCTTGCCAAACTTGTGTCATGTGTAAACCCTGCCCTGGCAAGACTCCAGGATTGCTGAAACCTCTCCCGACCCCAAGCTGCCCCTGGGAGGTGATCTCTATGGACTTCATCACAGATTTACCCCCTAGTAAAACCATGACAGTCATTTGGGTGGTGGTTGACCTGTTTTCTAAGCAAGCCCACTTTATCCCGTTTACGTCCTTGCCCACCGCCAAGACTCTGGCAAAGGCCTTTATGCAACACATGGTGCACCTCCACACGCTCCCAGGCAAGAGTATCTCCGACAGGGGTACGCAATTTGTTTCCATGAGTGAATTAGACTTTAGAACAATATTTGCATTGTTTCACCAATTACCAGCAGGATGATGGGGTGGAGTTGCTTCCCCTGGCTGAATTTTGCTATAATAACACGTGTCACTCCCCTACAGGAATGTCCCCATTCAAAGCACTCTATGGCTATGACAGCCCCCCATTGCCCTTTCTCGAGGGAGTTATCTTGGGCCCGGGGGATGCTGCACAATGGTGTCAACAACTTCAAGACTCTTGGCCTGTATTGTGTAAAACTTTGGAGACGGCCAAAGAGGCTTACAAGGCTCAGGCTGACAAGAGAAGGGTGGAGGGATGGGCTCTGCAGCCTGGGGATTTGGTGTATGTATCGACAAAAAACATTAAGGTATTGAGACCCAGCCACAAACTGGGTTGGAAATTCATTGGCCCGTTAAAAGTCAAACGCCTGATCAATGAGGTGGCTGTGGAGCTTGACCTTCCTAAGAACATGTGCAATATCCATTCTGTGTTTCATTTCAGCCTCCTGAAATGGGACCCAGGCCCAAGTCCCTGGCGGCCAACAAAACCTGTACTCCCTCCTATCATGGTGCAGGGCGAAGAACATTTTGAGATCTCAAAGATCCTGGACTCTATAGTTAAACATGGCAAACTGTTTTATTTAGTGGAATGGTTGGACTTTGGACCCCAGCACCATGAATGGGTGAAAGTAGGGGATATTCAAAAACTGTTTGCAAAAAACAAAACAAAACAATACACATTCATTTTATGAGTGAAACCAGGGACCAATACTTGTGTAAATAATCACAAGTTCCGCTGTACAAGTATTGAATGTAAAATGAGAATTATTCAAAGCACATAAAAAAAATAATCCAAATGTACACTGTACATGTGTTCAATGTAACTTTTGAACAGTGTTTAAGGAAGAGTCGATGCACATTAATTATACAAAATTATTTATTTTACAAAATTTGTATCCTGCCTTTCTGCCCACACAAGGGCCACCAAGTTGGCTAACAAATTAAAACAGACATCATAAAAATCATATTTTAAAAAGATTTAAAACCAACTCCCCCACAAAACTAACAAATTAAAACATACATCATAAAAATCACATTTTAAAAAGATTTAAAACCAACTCCCCCACAAAAAACACACATTATCAAAACAATTAAAAACAGAGCTAAAATAAGTACAAAACATAAAAACAACAAATAAAACATTACACAGGAAAGGGAGATCACTGAGAGAGTGCCAAAACAAGCAAAAAACTTTTCACTCACTGGTAGGAGGGGACAGATGGATCTTTCTTTCTTATTTTTACTGTTTATTGATATTTCAGAAATAATACAGAAATACTGAATTACAAGTAGAAATTACATAGTTTTGCTAACTTGAGTCAGAATATGTTTCAATATATTACTCATTTAGTAATGGGAGGGTAACAATAAAACATTCCTAATATTGTTACAGTATCAACAGTGATCATAAGAAGTGAACAATCCTTTAAGCTAATCACGCTTCGGTATTATACTCTGGAAAAGTTGCATAAGATAAACTCAACAATCAGCCCTCGATGTTGGAAGAATTGTGGAAGCATAGGGACATATTTTCATTACTGGTGGGAGTGTCCCATTATACAATCGTTCTGGAGTGATGTTATTGGACATATAAATGAAATCACCAATCAAATCTTACCGATTTGTCCTAGACTGTCTCTTTTTGATTGGGTGGATCCGGCTACAACTACGTTGGCCCAAAAAGAACTCTCTTGCTGGCTGCTGGCAGCAGCAAGGCCTCTGTTTGGAAATCTGGCTCTTCTCCCTCGTTGCAACTATGGTTTGAAAAAATCTGTTTGAAAAAATCTGGGATCAATTCATTTTAGAAAAACTGACCCAAATTACTCAGAATACTAACGTTGCAACGTCAAGGGCTTATACATGATTTGTTGCAACTTGGTCATGGGTTCTCAATTTTATGTCAGAAAAGGACATTCTTCCTTCCAAAGAGGCATAAATTCCCTGGATACGATTTTAAACATATTCATTCACTACACATGTACTGGCAGTGTTCATCTAACTTTTTTCATGATCAACCACCATATCTTTATCTTTTGTGTTTTAATGCACCGTTCATGCGTAAAGAGGTTAGGCGGGTATAATACGGTTAAGCTGATAGTATTGGTAATGGGTTATGTTTATCTTTAATGGAGTTATGTTTGTGTTATGTTTGTTTTGTAATGTGCCTGTTTTCATTGCTGTCCCATTATGGTTTTTCTTAATAAAAAAAAAAGTGAACAATGTTGTGTACTCTTTCAAGAGTTTTCTGGTATTTGGTTTTATATTCCTAAAGGATCGCATAAACATCAATGATGTCTTTAGTGCAACACAACCAGAACTTTGGTGCTAGGACTGAGAAGGCCCTCTCCCAGGTTGCCACCTGCCAATCTCAGAAGCTGTGGGCACCTGAAGCAGGGCCTCCAAAGATGACTATAAGAGATTAGGTGGTCCTTTAGGTATTCTTGCCCCAAACCATATAAGGTTTTGAAGGTCAATACCAGCACCTTGAATTGTGCCAGAAGCAAATTGGGATCCAGTGCAGATGGACCAAGACTGGAGTGATGTGGTCCCAGTCAACATCCTGGCTACATCATTCTGTACCAACTGAAGTTTCCAAACACTTCTAAAGGGCAGCCCCATGTAGACCACATTGTAGAAATCTACTCTAGATGTAACCAAAGCATGTGGCACAGTGGCCAGATCTTTTCTGCCAAGAATGGTTGCAGCTGGCTAACCAATCAAAGTTGGTAAAAGGCACTCTTGGCCACAGCTGCAACCTGCTCATTCAGCAGTAGGCCTGGGTCCAAGAGCATCCCCAGACTATGGACCTGTTCCTTCAAGGGGAACCCATCCAGAATGAGTGACACCTTAAATGCTGGGTCAGACCTTCCACCCACCAGTAGTACTTCCATCCTTTGGGGATTAAGCTTCAGTTGTTAGCCCCCATCTCCTCCAAAACTGCCTCCAGGCACCAATTCAGCATTTTTACAGCCTCCCTGGGATCAACTGGAAACAAGAAATAGAGCTGAGTGTCATCCACATATCGGTGACAACCAAGGCCAAATATCTGGATGACTCACCCAGTGGTTTCACGTAAATGTTTAAAAGCATAGGGGACAAGTTGAAACCTTGCAGGACCCCACAGACCTAAGGCCAAGGGACTGAGCAGCAGTCCCTTAGCACCACCCTCTGAAACCTATCCTCCAGGTAGGACCAGAACCTCTGTAGAACAGTGCATCCCAATCCCATCCCAGATAGGCTATCTAGAAAGATGCCATGAAATAGGATTGCCATCCCCCTGTTGGGGCCAGGAGATCTCCGGATTTTGAGGGCCCCAATCCACTTCCGCCCAGCAGTGTCCTGCAGGTATGCTGCTGATGCAATGACTTCACCGATAGTGATGTCATCACGCTGGGGCTGTTGCGTGACAACAGTCTACCATTCAAGGGAAACTCTTTGGTTATGATAGAGCTTTTGCCCCTAATGCTAGAGCATCACCATGTGAAGCCCCTAGTATGATGACATCACTACTGGTGATGTCCCCACACTGCACAAATGACGTACATGTGGCAGAAGAGTCCCAGAGAGGATGAAACCACTCATCTTCAGGGTGGGGGGAGAAAAAGGAGTGGTTTGACAATGATGACAGTCTAGTCATTGAACAGTGGGTTGGAGGTGAGTGGGACAGAAAAAATCAACAGAATCATTACACACAAGGAAAAGGGTGACTCAAAATTGGCTTTCAAAAAAAAACTGGGGTAAAAGTGGTCTCAAAAGAACCAGGAAAAACAATGGGGGTGGGGACAAAGCGAAAAATAAAAGCACATAATTGTATGTGGAAATTATGGGATAAACCAAAACAACATGGGGATAAAACTAACCAAAAACTGTGGAAGAGCCCTCAGTCTAAGTAACAACGTATCCATCAGTGACACTGTTTTGCCAAGTTAAGTATTATCCATGCTACAATTGTATACAATTTATTCCTGAACACCAAAAGCTTTCTTTTCCCCTGCTGGGAAATAAAATTGTGTTTTTATTTACACTCACACACACACACTAGGAGTAAGGCCCGTTGTGGGAAGAAATACAACAAACTCTAGAAGGAAGCTCCAGGTGAGTGTCCCAGCTGTGGCTGGTGGGGCAGCAAAGGGAAGGGGAAAATAGAAGGAGGCAAGCAATGTTTATTTCCTTCTGCTTAGCTATATGGCAGGGCTGTCTCAAGTCATTTTGCTGCCCCAAGTGGGTAGTATGGGAGGACAGCCTCATGGTAAGAGGTATGGTTCCCTCCACCCCTGACTTATGTTGATTTGGAGTTATGCAGTGGCAGCTAAGGTAGAAAACCACCTCCTCCTATGCCATGTCTTCTGGGTTCCAAGGGTCTGGAAAGTGGTTCCATAGCCAATTACAGGGTTACCAGCTCTGGGTTGGGAAATACCTGTAGATTTGAGGGGTAGAGCCTGGGGAGGGAAGGGGTGTGGAGGGACCTCAGCAGGGTATAATGCCAGAGTCCACTGGCCAAAGCAGCCATTGTCTCCAGGAGAACTGATCTTGGTCATCTGGAGATAAGTTTTAATAGCTGGGAAATTTTCTGTAGGGGAAATGATGTGCTGCGGCTGGGGAACACGATGATTTCTGGGAGATCTCCAGGCCCCATAGGGAGATTGGCAACTCCAGTGACCATTTAAGGGAAGATTGGGAAATGTATTTTACCTCAGGACACATTCAATGTCTCCCAACAGCAACAGCAAACTGTTTAGAATGTTAGAGGCAAAGGCCAATCAGGCCGCATATGCAAATGACCTCTGTGTTCCAATTGGCTATAGGGAGGAGAGGAACAGCAAAATGTTTGGAATGTTGGAGGCAGGACTCAGGCAATGTAGCCAGTGGATAGGGACAGCTTCTGAGTGCACATCATGGAGCCAACTGATTTGGGAGTGTGTGGAATGTTCACAAAGTGCCACCACCAAAATACAATTATATATAAGGAGAGATACACACAAAAAAATGAATGGGTTAAAAACCAATACAGGAGAAAGGACAAGAGTGTCTTCACAGCACACTAGAGGCAGATGTAATCAGCATCAGTTATTTACCTCACAGGTGGCTACAACCAGTAAATTATCTACTCACTAACAAGCCAGCTCATAATCAAATCTTTGGCCTCTCTAAGTTCCTGGTGATGTGGAGCTAAGGTAGAAAACCACCTCCTCCTATGCCATGTCTTCTGGGTTCCAAGGGTCTGGAAAGTGGTTCCATAACCAATTACAGGGTTACCAGCTCTGGGTTGGGAAATACCTGTAGATTTGAGGGGTAGAGCCTGGGGAGGGAAGGGGTGTGGAGGGACCTCAGCAAGGTATAATGCCAGAGTCCACTGGGCAAAGCAGCCATTGTCTCCAGGAGAAGTGATCTTGGTCATCTGGAGATCAGTTGTAATAGCTGGGAAATTTTCTGTAGGGGAAATGATGTGCTGTGGCTGGGGAACACGATGATTTCTGGGAGATCTCCAGGCCCCACAGGGAGATTGGCAACTCCAGTGGCCATTTAAGAGAAGATTGGGAAATGTATTTTACCTCAGGACACGTTCAATGACTCCCAACAGCAACAGCAAACTGTTTAAAATGTTAGAGGCAAAGACCAATCAGGCCGCATATGCAAATGACCTCTGTGTTCCGACTGGCTATAGGGAGGAGAGGAACAGCAAAATGTTTGGAATGTTGGAGGCAGGACTCAGGCAATGTAGCCAGTGGATAGGGACAGCTTCTGAGTGCACATCATGGAGCCAACTGATTTGGGAGTGTGTGGAATGTTCACAAAGTGCCACCACCAAAATACAATTATATATAAGGAGAGATACACACAAATAAATGAATGGGTTAAAAACCAGTGCAGGAGAAAGGACAAGAGTGTCTTCACAGCACACTAGCGCCAGATGTAATCAGCATCAGTTATTTACCTCACAGGTGGCTACAACCAGTAAATTATCTACTCACTAACAAGCCAGCTCATAATCAAATCTTTGGCCTCTCTAAGTTCCTGGTGATGTGGCAAAGTAGCATGGGCGGTGTGACGGACTCTAGTCTTGAGATCAGCCTGCAAGAAAAGACACCTGCAGTCACGTGACTAGCAGTGGTAATGTAATTCTGATGCAGAACTCAGGGGAAGTTCTAATGAGGGAAAAAAACCTCTTGACAGTTGGAGTTTGGCAGTTGAGACTGTCAGTTGGTTTTAGTCAGTTGGTACTGCGCCAGGGGTCTGACAAGTCTTGTTGAACATCTCTGAGCCCGAGGAGCAAATGAGCCTTCTCTACAGATTCCAATATTAAGGGTACCTGAGAAGAACCAAACGTAGTACTATACTACCATGAATAAAGAGTCTTAAAAGGAAAATAAGCCCCTTGAGGTTAAACAAGAGATTCACATGCCTCTCACTTAGAAATTATACTCTGCTGGAGAGAGAGACTAGTTTAGTGGATTTAGTGCATGCCAGGAGTGTTTATCGGACTAGTGGGTGTCCAAAATCAAAACCAAGGCACAGCTGAGGTATTTCTCTGTGAAGGTGGAGACTACCTGAGAAATCCACACCAAAACTGGCCATCTAGAACAGCACAGGGGTTGAGTTTAGAGAGTGTGTGTTGTGTATTGTGACATCCAAAGGGAACGACTATAAAGGAACTAACCTAAATCTGAAATGTACCATTTGCAACTACGTATCCACCTGCATCAGCTTTTCCCTTGTACATATATTCCCTGCCTGTCTTTGTAAATAAAATCGTCAATTGATTTTATTGTTCCCAGTCGTGTGTGCCTCAGTGTCTGACAAAGTGAAGCATCTGACAAAGTTAAACCACAAGAGTCATCACATAAAAAGGGCGGTGTTCATGAAAAGCCACAGAGATTAATATTTATAAAAAGGTCTTATCAATAAGTGGCTGGGTGTGTGACAGAAGGACGGACTGAGTGGGTTCCTGGTCAAACAGAGTCAGTGTCAGTGAAAAATAAGACTGCTCCAGCCTGTGAAAGGTTAAAGGAACAAAAGCCCTAAAATAAGGGGGTTCATCACAGGGGTTATGGTTATTCCTAGAGTTGCCATTCTCCTGGTGAGGCCTGGAGATTTCTCAAATTGCATCAGATCTCCAGACTACAGAGATCAGTTCCCCTGGCTTCTTCGGAGGGTAGACTATAGGACATGATACTCTGTTTAGGTTCCTCCTCTCCCCAAACCCCACCTTTCCCAGTCTCCACCCCCCCAAATATCCAGGAATTTCCCATCCTGGATTTGGCAACCCTAGCTATTTCTCTAATGTTCCCAAATGCTACCAGTTAGAGGACAGTGGTGTTTTATTAAGTGTGGGATTTTCCTGCCAAAATACCAAAGGCCTCAGGGTTGCACTTGCACTTGCACACTTGCACACAAGGTGCCACCCTGCTTGTTCATGCCCATTCTCTTGGTGGCTTCCACCTTGTGGAAGGGCCTGCTTGAGTCTGTAAGGAAGGCCAACACACATTTATCGTTTCATAGAATGCACAAAACAATAATGTTCAGAAAGGAACAGCAAAAAGGGTCACTTCAATAAGGGATATCAATATACTCTTATGAAACTGTTTATTATATGTATCACCTGCCCTTTTCACATAATGTCCTGTGACACTATGGTGAGCCATGCCTTAAACCAATTCTCATTTGCATTGCTTTTTAATTCTGTGAACCAGAAGGGTTAAGCTGACCATGTATATTATAAAAGTACAACATTTATTAGTGTGCACACATATTAAAATATGTTCGGGTTAAAAAAAATTCAAGTATCAGACTAATAAAAGCATATCAAATATTAATACACATGATGGGTCAACACTT
>NW_015165250.1:594232-603650 GCF_001447785.1 Gekko japonicus
CAGTTTTTAATTCTGTGAACCTAGCCTTACTGCATTGTTTATTGGAGGTATTTGCTGTCAGATTGAATTGCTTTTCATATTTTGTAACGAGCCTTGGGGCAATTAGCTGCTGCTGCTGCTGCTGCTGCTGCTGCTGCTGCTGCTGCTGCTGCTGCTGCTGCTGCTAATAATAATAATAATAATAATAATAATAATAATAATAATAATAATAATAATAATAATATCAAACAAGTGACTAGATGGGATTTTAGGACTTGGTTTGAGCTGTTGCATCATGTCAGAGGTTGTAAAGAAAAGTACCATGGCAGAAGCCCTGAGCAAGTAGATGAAGCTGAAGTTCAGTTCTAGGTACAGGTAGATAAACAAAGTGGTGGAGATGGAGGAAGTGGCAGTTTCCATCAATCACAGATGGTTGCAGAATACCACTTTACAGATAGGCAGGTTGAGAGAACTATTGCAGATCCATACAAGGTAGTGTAAATAGGATCATTTCTCTCTGCTTTCACTACTGCATAATCTTATTGATTTTTTATAATCAGATGCCTTTTCACTACCTCAAGCTTAGTTTATCTAAAACTGAGCTGCTGTTCTGTTTTCCATTTTCTGCGTAGATATGCTCTTCCTTTTCTCTCACTAGCCTATATTTTCTTCCAATCAAGTCTTTTCTGTCATTTTATTTAACAAAAAATAAAGGCTACTGCAAAAACATGCCATTTTTAACTTTGAACTTTTGCTAAAGTTGTTCATTTTGGTCTGCAAATATGCATGTGCTTATTCTCATTAATTCCCAGCTTGACTGTTGTAATTCCCTTCTTTCTGGTTTGACTCTCATTGAGCTTCATCCTCTCTCCTTTTTCCTTATCAGTCCTGCCTGATTTATTCTGCACTTTGTTTGGGCCGTCTTTTCCTTTCACTAACCCTTCCCCCCCATCTGTTTTCTTATCAGATTCACCTCGGGTAACTCCTATTTTATTCTTCACAGCCTGTACTCTTTGTCCTCTTCTTATCTGTTCTCATCCTCTTCACTCTGCCAATACTTTCCTCTTGGCTAGACCTTGGGTTACCATTATTTCGTGCCACCAGGTGTTCCTTTTTGCCCTTTTCTCTAAAACTCAATGCTCTTTGACAACTGTACATTTCTACCTTTGCAAGTGATTAATCAGCTTCTGGAAATGAACCTCATCTCTCAGACTTTTCTACCCTGCCCCTTTCATTTGTATAATTTATTGTTTCATAAAATTCTTGTTTTTAAGATGGCAATCAGGGTTTGTGATTTTTAAATTTTAATTATTATACAGTATCATGTGTTATTTAAGGCACTTATTGTTCTTCTTGTTGCTGTTATTAGCCTGGGCAACCTTCATAAGAACATGTGAGGAGCCATAATGGATCAGGCCTATTGTCCATCTAGTCCAGCATACTGTTTCACATGGTGACCAATCAGTTGCACCGAAGGGCCAACTAACAGGGTGCCTCCTTGTTGCCAATACACTAAAGGCGTTCAGGTTCTTTGACTTATGTGGCTAGCCAATAAAAAAGTAAAGGTTCCCTTGCTCGAAAGCCAGTCGAATCCGACTCTAGGGTTGCGATGCTCATCCACAGTAAAAACAATCACACAGGCAGTAAAGGGTAGTAAAAAGTATTTATTCAAATAAAGGAAAACCTACAGCTTAATTCAGCCTGGTGTTCAACTAGCAGATGCAAGGAGCAGATACACTTTTCTGCTCCTCTTTACTTTACATCATCACTGACATCACTTAGACATGCTCAGTTCAGTTCTCTTTGTCTTGTCAGTCATCAATTACATATTTGGCACCCAGGATGGTAGTTGGCTGAATTTCTTATTCCTACAACACAGGTGAAACTCATTATGTCTGATTTACAGCTTTGTTTACAACTCCCAGTCTTCTGTTACCTTTCACTGAACTTTTTAAACTGGGTTCATTCTCAGTACAACTTTGTCAGTTCAGTTACAACATTCTATAAACTTAATTCTTTAGTTCACTTAATACATACATATAAAGGTATCTTAAAGCATTTTAAAAACTTATTTTCTCTTGCAAGTACACAGAATATAAAAAACATTGTCACACTGACATTCTAAAGCATTAAACTATTTACATGAATTCGTTTACCGTTTCAAAATACTTTGTAGCATTAAATTCTTCTAAATGCATTGATCTATACATTTATTATTCATTTTGGTTTATCAGAGCATTTTACAGAATTATTTCTGAATATTTAAGAAGCTTCTAATATAAATTGAAGTTTATACTTTATAAAACACATAGCTTGGTCCGGCCTGTAGGAGACACTATTTTACAATACAAATAATTGACCATCTTTAATAGTTGCCAAAGCCATGACTTCATGTGCACCTGTGCCTTCCCAGTTAGCAGATGTACATGATTTAATGATCCTTGCTTTGGCCGAACTTCAGTATTTGGATCATTCCCTTAGCTTCAAATACTTGATTAATTATCCTGTTTTTCCCAAACTTGTCCGTTAGCCCTTTTCAGCTTAGTTCAACTACTGGTCATTTGCACACCTGCTTAATGATTTCTCTTTTCCAACAAACAGTCTGGTTGCCTTAAGCTAACACACAAAATATAGAAGTGTTCAGCTTTGGCTTTTTGCAGACATCTTATACATTATAACTTAAAATCTTAAAAACCCAAACCATTGTATCACTTCTATTAAGCTTTTCCCTTTGAAATAGAGGAGAGAGCAATTGGCAGTAATTCAAACTCTCCCAATTAGCCACTGCTAGCAAGTAAAGCCTTCTGTTATACCTGTTAAAGTTTCTTCCTTCTTTAAAAATAATACAATAGAGTGATTGCTTAAAGCATCTGACAATTCAATATGCAAAATAATACAATGCACATATATATAGAGAGGGACATTGCTTAAAATTCAATATGTTAGAATGCCTTTCATTTAAACATTAAGAATTGCTTTCACACAGAGCAAAAGAGCTGCTTCAAACTTTCCACCTTAGCTTGGCTGGCTAATTCCCAGGTCATCCTGACCTAAGCCAAACACCTGTATTTCAAAGGAATACATAGCAGTTCTCACAACCATAAATCTAGGAATTCTCAACAGGTTTTCAAAATTGGCTGCACATCAAAAGACACTCCTTTTCTTTCAGAGCTAAAACATGTCAATTTAAAAAGATTTACATTAATTGGTCAAGCTAGTGTTCTTAAAGCAAGGTGTCAACTCTCCCAGGAGCTTCCCAAAGAAGCTTCTCATTGGTCTCATTTAAGCAGCAATAATCAATACAAAATCATTTGGGAGCTTCTAGCGCCCCCTACATCCTGATGCTGCCTCCTAGCACTGACATTAGAAGTTTTGCTGCCTTTGTATTCTCTTTACTCATCATGGCTAATAGCCATTAATAGCCACCTCCAGTAATCTGTCTAGCCCCCTTTTAAAGCAATCTATGCTAGTGAACATAAGAGAAGCCATGTTGGATCAGGCCAATGGCCCATCAAATCCAACACTTTGAATCACACAGTGGCCAAAATCCAGGTGCCATCAGGAGATCCACCAGTGGGCCCAGAACTCCAGAAGCCTTCCCACTGCTGCCCCCAAGCACCAAGAATACAGAGCATCACTGCCCCACACATACTGTTCCATCTATACCTTGTGGCTAATAGCCATTGATGGACCCCTGCTCCATATATTTATCCAATCCTCTCTTGAAGCTGTCCATGCTTGTAGCCACTACCACTTCCTGCAGCAGTGGATTCCACGTGCTAATTACTCTAAGTGAAGAAGCACTTCCTTTTATCTGTTCTAAGCATACTACTCATTCATTTAATTGAGTGCCCACGAGTTCTTGTATTGTGAGAATGAGAGAAACATACTTCTTTCTCTCCTTTCTCTATCCCATGCATAATTTTGTAAACCTCTATCATGTCACCCCCTCAATCATCATTGCTCCAAGCTAAAAAGTCGTAATCTCTTCTTTAACCTTTCTTCATAGGGAAGGTGTTTCATCCCCTTAATCATTTTAGTTGCCCTTTTCTGCACCTTTTCCAATGCTATGATATCTCTTTTGAGGTGCAGTGACCAGAACTAGTGATGGGCATAAACCAGGTAATGAAATAAATTTTGTCACAAATTCAGGTCAGTTTGTCATTCGTGAAGCAATGTTCACAAACTTAAGAAGTGCAATGAACTTTCATGAATTTTGCTGCAGTTCATGGCAGTTTGTGAAGAGCAGAATGCAGGGGGATAAACCTGCTCTTTATGAAAAACAGCTGTTTGGTTTAAATGGCTGGGAGCCATTTTAACTACTGCTTTCTCCTCCCCATGAAAAGCTGTTACTAGGTTTGTGGTTCGGTTTGTGGTTCACCCGTGAACCATGAACCAAACAGCATTTTTGTGGTTCATGCCCATCCCTAATCAGAACTGTATTCCAAAATAGGCTGCACCATAGATTTATACAGGGGTATTACGATAGTGGCTGATTTGTTTTAATTCCTCTCCCTAATAATCCCCAGGATAGCATTTGCCCTTTTTTTAATTGCAGTTGCACACTGAAATGATATCTTCACACTTATCTATGATGACTCCAAGATCTCTCTCCTGGTCAGTTACCAACACCGGTTCAGACCCCATCAATGTATATTTATAATTAGGATTTTTTGCTCCAATATGCATTACTTTGCACTTACCCATGTTGAACTTCATTTGCCACGTTGATGCCCACTCGCCCAGCCTCAACAGATCCCTCTGGAGTGCCTCACAGTCCTCCCTGGTTCTCACCACCCTGAACAACTTGATGTCATCTGCAAACTTAGCCACTTCATTGCTTATTCCCAACTCCAAGTTATTAATGAGTAAATTGAAAAGCACCAGACCTAGTCCCAAGCCCTGCTTACCACCTTCCACTATGAAAATTGCCCATTTATACTCACTCTGTTTCCTGTTAATTAACCAGGTTTTAATCCTCAAGAGGACTTGTCCTCTTATCCCATGACTGCTGAGTTTACTTAGGAGACTTTGATGAGGAACTTTATCAAAAGCTTTCTGGAAGTTTAGGTAAGCAAGGTACTGAGTCACCCTTATCCATATGTTTGTTCACCCCCTCAAAGGACTCTAAAGAATAGTGAGACAAGATCTTCCCTTACAAAATCCATGCTGGTTTTTCTTCAACAGCTTTTATTCATCAAAGTACCTATTCTACTTTTAATAACAGATTCCACCAATTTACCCAGTATCAACATTTAACTGACCAGCCTGTAATTTCCCAGATCTCCTCTGTAACCTTTTTTAAAGATGGGGTTTACATTAGCTACCTTCCAGTCCTCAGGAATGGAGGCAGATATTAGTGATTGTATATTTTTTTCAGGAGATCCACAAGTTCACACATAGTGGGCACAGTAAAAGAGTAAAAGCTCTTTCTCTTCATTTTTCTACTCCATGCATAATTTAGTCAACCTCTATCATGTATCCCCCACACACACACATCTTAGCTGTCTTTTTTTAGACTGAAAAATCCCTGACTCTTCAGCTTTCTCATAGGAAAGGTGCTCCAATCCCTTAAACATCTTGATTGCATTCTTCTGTATTTTCCCCCAATTCTGGAATATTTATTTATTTACATCATTTATATCCCACCTTTCTCCCCAATGGGGACCCAAAGGAGATTACATCATTCTCCGTTTTATCCTCACAACAATCCTGTGAGATAGGTTAGGTTAAGTGTGAGATTAGCTCAAGGTCACCCAGCAAGCTTTCATGGCAGAGTGGCAATTTGAACCTGGATTTCCAAGATCCTTGTCCAACACTTTAACTACTACACCACACTGGCTTTCCTTTCTGAGATACAGTGACTAGAACTGTACACAGTATTCCAGCTTTATTCCATGCTAGTACCCTATGCAAGTGTTAGCAGTCTGACCTCTCCTCCCACAGAGGGGCAGTTTAGTGGTTAGAAAGAGACATGAACACCCCTCATATAATATCTCTCCAAACATCATACATATAACATCCATGTCTGTCCCATAAGTGACACAAAATGGATGCCAGTCAGAACACCAGCCTGGGAAAATATTTGGAAGTGAGTCAAAGTGGCTGGCTGACAAACAACCCTCTCCCCAACCCAGGGAGATGTATACCTCAGGACAAAGGGTTTCCCAAGAAACATATTGCCTCATTTGAATTAATCTCTTCAACCTCCCAACCATACTTCCCATGGCTCATCTACCCTAATAAATACTTAACACTATTCCACCAAATCTGGTAGTTTTCCCATCCAGTAGTTGTGGATCATCAAGCAGCCATTAGCCCCTTTAGTCCATCCCTGGGTAAACCCATCAAGTTTCTTCCAACTCATTGTTTTACCTCTGGAAAACCCATCAAGGTATTGTTTTGGGGGGGCAAACATGTCTGCATGCTCTGGGGTAGGATTTTGCCTTATATCTGGAGTTCTGAACCACTAGTCTCTCTCTCTCTGTGTGTGTGTGTATGTGTGTGTGTGTTCTCAGTGCCTACCTCACACCCCCCACTTGCATGTGGGCTTCCTCCTCTTCTGCATGAAATGCTGGTCATTTTGCTGCTGTCTCCATGGGCCTCGCTCACCTAGATTGGTAAATATTGCCTTCCCAAAATCTATCTCCCCTGCTCTTCCCTATTTCTCTCTTAGCTAACTTTGTATGTGTTTAAGTGTGTTTCTGCATTTATGTTTTGCCTTTTATTCTTTTTCAGTAAAAACCTTTCCGAGGGATCATCTGCCTGGTTTATTTTGAGAGTTCTCTAAGGGGAAAATCCCCATAAACATTGGTGGAAATCCCCAATTACCCGCTTCTCACTGTGTCTCCTTAAAGCTAATTTCCCAAATTAATTAGGAAACTGCCTCTTTTGGGTAACACAAGGGCATTACTATATTGGCTGTTTTATTTCCAGTCCCCTTCCTAATAATCCCCAGCATGGACTTTGCCTTTTTAATCATGGTTGCACACTGAGTTGACATTTTCATTGACGTTTCTACTACAGCCTCAAGATCTCTTCCTTCTCTGACTTGGCTAGTTCAGACCTATCAGCTTATATTTAAAGTATGGAATTTTTGTTCCTGTGTACATCACCGTATACTTGTGTGCATACCGTAAGCAATGAATTTCATTTTGCATACCGTAAAACAATGAATTTAATTTGCCATGCTGTTACCCACTGACACAGTTTGGGGAGATCCTTCTGTAGCTCTTCACAATCTGCTGTGGTTTTCACCATCCTGGATGATTTGATATCATTTACAAACTTGGCTACTACAGTGTTCAGTCCTGATTCCAAATTGTTATGGTCTCTTTACATCCTGGTATCTTTTAATAATCTCCAAGATCTCCTTGTAGCCAATGATTTCCATTTCCTGAATTTCCCCAGCCACCTCCCATATTCCCATGGTCAATCCAAATCCTCCATGCCATCTGACTAGGATGTTGCGTTGTTGTCTTCTGCGGCATTTGCCATATAAAGACTGCATCACTTAATCCACCCAAATTTAGCTAATCCTGTGTAAAACCATGAGCCTGTATTCAGTCTGACGATGTGGTGAAATGAAGAAGTCACGGGCCATGTAATATTATCAGTCATAACAAACCTTTCTGTTTCGGGTTCACAAAGAGTTGTCTGACAGGCAGTTCAGGCATGGAGCTATCCACTACATTTCTGGGGGCCAAAGTTGAGAAATCTTTCTTCTTTAATGGCTTCCATTGCAATCAATATTTCTCCCTCTTCTTGTCCCTCTAGCCATCATTGTTTTAATTAAAACCAAATCAAATGTTATTTGGGAGGGGATATGGCTCAGTGGTAGAGCATCTGCTTGGCATACAGAAGGCCCCAGGTTCAATCCCTGGCATCTCCAATGAAAAGATCTGGCAGTAGATGATGTGAAAGACCTCTACCTGAGACCTTGGAGAGCCACTGCCAGTCTGAGTAGACAATACTGACTTTGATGGACCAATGGTCTGATTCATTATAAGGCAGTTTCATGTGTTCATTTGTTAGTGAGATAGATGTCAGCTCTAACCAGAGAGTCTGCTTCTGAAATTAGTTTATATTTTCTGTCCTGCATGCTTCTCCAAGAATATGGATCAGTGACTTTATATGATCATATTCTCACATCTTTTTCTCGAGTCAGGCATACTTATGCATAACATGCTGTATCTACCAATATGTCCCCATGTCTTTTGTGTCTCCATTGCTGTACATATGACCTTGCTAATTCGTGTTCTTTGTGTAATACCATAGTTTACTGCTGTATCCCATAAAACAGTTGCAGGAGTAGCCATAACAACGTCCTGTTCTAAGGCAACTCTTAACAACCCACTCCTGGGTCATGTGTAGGTGGGGGCTCACTGGGTTCAGCAATTTAATACAAAGCCAGAAGTGTGGAAAACAGTACTTAAAGCATAATTTTGTGTATCTTTCCACATATAGATTCTATCACAGTGATTTCCTGGTGCACTATATGGGTTACCATGAAAATAGGGTTGCCAGCTCAGGGCTGGGAAATTCCTGGACATTTGGGGGGGGTGAAATCTGAGGAGGACAGGGACCTCAGTGGTATATAATGCCATAGTGTTCCCCCTCCACAGCAGCTGTTTTCTCCAAGAAAATTGGTCTCTGTAATCTGGAGATCAGGGGTAATTTGAGAAGATTTCCAGGCTGTCAGCAAGCTGCCATTGTGTTCTGTATTACCTGCCTGTATGTACAGTCCCTTCCCCCCCCTCTGTTCCTGGCATGTGTTTTATTCTGCTGTAACGCTTAAACCAAGCAGCTGGAGGACGTGAAGTGGGAGGTGAGCTTGATTGCTAGCTTGTTGCTTTTTGAGCCTGGGAACTGCATCAATGTTATGTCTGAAACTGGCATGTGTTTTATTCTGCTGTAACGCTTAAACCAAGCAGCTGGAGGACGTGAAGTGGGAGGTGAGCTTGATTGCTAGCTTGTTGCTTTTTGAGCCTGGGAACTGCATCAATGTTATGTCTGAATATGGTAGTGTTCCCAGGGATTGCCCGCGCAATCGTTTCCCTGTACCCGCCAGCGGGAAAGTGACCCATTGGTTCTGTACCTGGTTTGAATCCCTTTATTATGTTTACCCGAGCTGTTTGTAACCATTCCTAACAAAGACCTTGTTTGAGTATCTTTCCAAAGCTTTGAAATAAATTTTGCTTTCTTGAAACGTGGATTTATTCTCGATGCTTGGGGATCCAACATATTGTTAGGAATCCCATTATTTTCCTATCATCCCGAGTCTGACGAAGTCATGAGCGGGACCGAGGGGAAACCACCTTCAATGGAGGGGGACACGGGATCGGTCCCAACAACCTCCACGCAGTTGGTCACCACTGGCATGACCACGGTGCCATCGTCGGGTGCAGAGTGGGGGACGATTCCCCATCTACCTTCTTAT
>NW_015165250.1:605581-605709 GCF_001447785.1 Gekko japonicus
TCTCTTACAGCCTACTGATGCGGGGACATGGTGTGATTCTTTGCGTGATGCTTGGCCTCAATTGTGTAAAAACCTTGAAGCGGCCAAGGCTTCTTATAAGTCCCAGGCTGACAAAGGCAGGGTGGTGG
>NW_015165250.1:605878-606042 GCF_001447785.1 Gekko japonicus
TCTTTCATATGAGTTTATTGAAAAAAGATACTGGCCAATGTCAATGGCGTGCATCCCAGGTACAACCTCCTCCTGTTTTGATTGAAGGTGATGAACATTTTGAGGTCTCTGATATCTTGGACTCTAAGTGGAAGCGTGGTAAACTGTGGTATCTGATTGAATGG
>NW_015165250.1:606094-709237 GCF_001447785.1 Gekko japonicus
TCCCGCCGGGGCCGGGAGGGGGTGGTTAAGGTGTATTTTCGAGTGGGCAGTATGTCAGCGAGCTGCCATCTCTTTGCTGTAACGTCTCACGTCCCTTCCTTCTCCCCCCCTACCTTGTTTGTTGAAGTGTTTTCCCCCTTAAGGAGGGGGTGGTTAAGGTGTATTTTCGAGTGGGCAGTATGTCAGCGAGCTGCCATCTCTTTGCTGTAACGTCTCACGTCCCTTCCTTCTCCCCCCCTACCTTGTTTGTTGAAGTGTTTTCTCCATTAGGCAACTGCTGTAACCAAGGTCACCAGCTGGTGAGAAGTGGGAGTTATGTCTTCGCGCTCATGCTTGTTTAGCTTTACCCGTGTGAAAGGAACTTGTGTTTAGGAAACCGGGCGTTACTTTCTCATGTAACTTCGCGCCCTTTCTAATCTCCCCGTTTCCAGCGGGAAGTGGGACCATTGGTCCAAACCTTGTTCAAAATCCCTTTATTATACCTGTACTGCTGACTAACGTCATTCCAATCAATTCCTGTGTGTTCGTGATCAACCATGTCTTTGAAATAAATCTTGCTTTACTTTTGAACGTGGATCTAGTCTCATGCTTGGGGATCTAACAGGAGGCTGGGAACCATGCCTGAAGATCAGGTGCATTGGTACCTTGCTGAATTTACATAGTCTAAATCACTGCATCAGAGACCTAAAACCTCAGCATGCAGACGAGTGCAGAGTTGGTTTCATGCCCTGCTCTTCACTACCTGAAGGAGTCTTGGAGTGGCTTACAATCACCTTCCCTTCCTCTCCCCACAACAGACACCCTGTGAGGAAGGTGGGGCTGAGAGAGTTCTGAGAGAGCTGTGACTGACCCAAGGACACCCAGCTGGCTGCATGTGGAGGGGTGGAAAATCGAACCCGGTTCTCCATATTAGTCTTGCCGCTCTTAACCACTACACCAAGCTGGCTCTTGCCTACACAACTGGAATACACCCATCCCCAATTGCACACAGTGCAGGCAAGTTGGGGAAAGTTTTGCTGCTCAGGGAAGATGCCACCCTGATATTTATCAGATCTGTGGAAAATAGCTGGTATGGACATGGCCTTAAAGTGTCTCCATATATGCTGATACTAGGGAGCAAAGCCCGTTGAGGAGCAATACAACGGGCCGCCTAGAGAGGTAGGGTGGGTGGGTTGGCGAAGCGGACGGGTGGGGGAGGGAGAGAGAGAGAGAAAGTGGGGGGGAGAAGGGAAGTGGGTGGGTTTGAGAACCTTCCTCTCCTCCTGTCATTACCCCCGCGGTTCCCTGCCGTGCCTCCTGCCTGGCCCCGGCTCCCTGTAAAGGGAAGGACGCGGCCACTCCCTCTCCTGGCCGTCTCTCCACCTCTGGCCTTGCCGTCGCTCCGTTCAGGCGGTGCACGTCCTGAGTGCGTTTCCCGACCGCTGGCCGCTCCTTGGTGCCCGAGGTGTGTGCTGACGCTTGGGGCTCGTCGTCTTCCAATCCTGTTCTCGCCCTCGGCTCCCCTGTCACTTCTATGCGCCCTCCGGACCTCCAGGGCTGTTCTCTGCCGCCGCCTGTCCCTGGTCCATCGGGCGTAGTCCTGGCTGGACACGGGACACAGAAGGTGAAGCAGGAGCGCGTCCCCCTTGCCTCCCCCACCTCCCCACTGTTAGCGAGGCGGCCGCCCCCCTCCCCACTCTTACCGAGGCGGCCGTTGCCTCCAGCCACTCGTGGCTCTCGCATTCTGGCCCGGCAGCTACGCGACCCGCGCCTCGGCCAGGGCGGCGACCTCCGTCTCACCCGTGCGGAAAGTCTCCTGGCGGCCCTCGTCCGTCCCCGCTGGCGCTTTCCCTCGTCGCGCCCCGCTGCGTGAAGCTGTGTCAGAGGCGGGACTCAGAGGACATGGCCAATGGAACCTGGGTAAGCCTTTGAGGGACAGCGCAGCCGGCCAAACACTGTGGGTGCGCATTTTCTGTCCTCTGCGCCAGTTTGCGTCTTACTGAATTATATATAAGGGAGAGATGTTCTTTCTAGCTTAAGTACACACTTAATTTTTCTCACAAAGGCTACTTTCATACCCTCAGATAGATAGAGAGAGTCATTCCTATCCTTTAGCACACACGGGACTCACAGTCTTGCTCTTAGTTATCCTACTGTGGGCCAAATTTATGCTACAATTTTTAAAGGGCTGGGTGTTTTAAAAAAGAGAGAGAGAGCCCAAACAGACTCAGAACAGTGCCACAGAGGGCAGAAGGGCTCCTGCCTCCACTCCCAGCCATTTTTGTGTGGTGTTCACTTGGGGAAATGGCTTCGGGGGAGGCAGGAGCCCTTTCTCTCCCTGTAGGACCACTCTGAGTCCATTTGGGTTCTCTCTGTTTTTTATACATAGAAACTGTTCTCTGCAGCTGCTGTGTGGCTATGGGTCTGAGGAACCCAGACCCAGCTCTTTAAAAACTGTACCATTTAGTTTAGCCCTTAAACACAGCTTCAAGAGTTCTCATCGCAGTGCCACCTTCTGCACATTCAAGCAGGAACTACAAGACAGTGGCCCGTTCTGCATCTAGCATTCACTCCACTGTTTTACCAATCCCATGCTGGAACAGAAATTCCCCTCCACATTGCATGCCACTTTCACTTTCCCGTGATTGTTGGATTTTGTGGTAGCCTCCACGCTGCATGCCATTTTCACTTCCTTTGATCTCTTGGTTTTATGGTACTGTCTGCATAGATTTATGGCCACTTTATGGCCGTTCAGGGGTGACTCTGCAGTCAGTACAGCGTTGGCCCAGGGTATTTGAATGTGGTTTTGAGCTGCATCTTTTTCTGTGCCACTGTGGGTTTGCCAGATGCAGATTGTCTCCCAAACTACTTACTAAAAGGCCCTATTCATCAGAATGTTTCATTCATTCCACTGCTGTTTTCATGCCCTAACTCTGACCTAGACCCTTTGCCTATATTAACCTGGAAGCCTGTCAAACCACCCCAAGGCTCTCTTTTGATAAACTTTTGTTTCAGAAACCTTTACAATGCAAGAGTCAGATTGTTCAAGTTATAGATTTGTATGGTACTTTAAGGGCCTCTCCATTGCTCTTCTGCCAAGACCTCCCATTTCCTTTATTCAGTGTTGACCATAAACACACTTGAAGCAAAACCACCCAAATTCCCTCCATGCTTGAGAACAGAGCATTTAAGAATCACTACACACAGAGAACAAAATTAGAGGCAGGGAAACTGTGCTGTCTCAGGAATCTGCCAGCTGGAGTGACTCCTTCACATTTCTTCTTAATTAGGTTGAGTCACATGAACACATGAAGCTGCCTTACACTGAATCAGACCGTCAGTCCATCAAGGTCAGTATTGTCTACTCTGATCCGCAGCACCTCTAGGGCTGCCTGCCTCCATGTGGGGCCTTGAGATCTCCCACTAATACAACTAAATAATAATGATAGCCATATGACATTGTATGTAGAACAGCCAGGAGATCCTAAGATTGTCTGGCAGTTGCAAGTTCTAGCTCTTTTAGCATTATGCACCACTAGGTGGCAACTGCTCTCCAGACAATAGAGATCAGTTCCCCTGAAGAAAACAGCTGCTTTGGACGGTGGATTCTATGGCATTGTACCCTGATGAGGTCCCTCCCCTCCCCAAACTCCACCCTCCCCAGGCTCTACTCCCCCCCAAAAAAAATCTCCAGGTAATTCCCAAACCAGTGCTGGCAGCCCTCAGCAGCTCTCATGGTCTCAGGCAGCAATCTTTCACATCACCTATTACCTGATCCCTTTAACTGGAGATAGGTAAAGGTAAAGGTTCCCTTGCTCGAAAGCCAGTCGAATCCAACTCTAGGGTTGCGGTGCTCATCTCCGTTTCAAAGCCGAAGAGCCAGCGCTGTCCGAAGACGTTTCCGTGGTCATGTGGCCGGCATGACTAAACACCGAGGTGCACGGAACGCTGTTACCTTCCCACCGAAGTGGTACCTATTTATCTACTTGCAATTTCTTGCTTTTGAACTGCTAGGTTGGCAGGAGCTGGAACTAGAGACGGGAGCTCACTCCGTCATGCGGCACACTCGGGTCTCGAACTGCTGAACTACCGACCTTCCACAGCCTGCAGTTCAGCGTCTTAACCACTTGAGCCACCGCAGCTCCTTAACTGGAGATACCGAGGATTAAATTAGGGACCTTCTGCATGCCAAACAGATACTCTACCACTGAGCCACAGCTCCTCCCTCTACTTATTTCAGTCAATGTTCTTTTGGACAGTTTAATTACAGAGCTGGGCACTGTATTTTAACTACTCACCCTTACCAGTGAGTACAACTGCCCCTTTCCTAAAGCCCTTCAACCTCCCAGCAATATTGTTCAGGCACACAAAGAGCCTTCATAAAGAAGTCAAACAATCTCCAAAAGCAACTTTCTAAATAAGATTGACAAGTTCTTTCCATGCCCCACTTCTCCTTTCCACCTGGATATCTGAACAGCTGGCTTGCGTGTCCCCTGGGACCAGCTGTACTTCCCTCTCCTTTCATATTTGTTGTCTGCGTACTAATGACGGGCTGATAAGAAGACGACAGAATGGCAGTGCAGCTCTGCCTAGAGAGGGAATGACAGACACTCTGTGCAATCTTTTGTCCACCCTTCTTCTCTGTCTCATAGGCCTGCTACTTTGACGGGAGGATTATATGCCCACTATCATTTGGACAGAATAAGAACTTGGGATGGTTAGCTCACTGCAAAAAGTAACTGTTCCTCCTTCCATGTTCAAGTTCACTATTCAGATTCATTCTATTTTGCCAGTTCATCAACTGTTGGGAGTAGTCCCACTCTGATAGTATGATGTTTTTACCTGTTCCCTGAAATTCAATGTCACACACCTTGTCCTGAGGAAGTGGCCTTCTGACCTCTCTCTATTCACTCCCCCCATTACCACTACACTTCTGTTGTGTGCAACTTTGGTTATAAATCTCTCTGCCAACTGAATGCTTACTCTTCATGCAGCTGACAAAGCAGACTCTGACTCGTAAAAGCTTATGTCACAATAAACGTGTTAGTTTTCAAGGTCCCACAAAATCCTTGTTATTTTGGCTACAACGGGCTGACATAGGAAACAGGAGTTCAGTGTCACTTTAAAATCTAGTAAAAATTTATTCCAGCAGAAACTGGAATCTGATGAAGTGAGTGAGCTCTTACTGACTCATGAAAGTTTATACTAGAATAAATGGGGCCCCAACCTTTTTGAGTCAGCAGGCACCTTTGGCATACTGACACAGTTTGGTGGGTACAGCCACAAAATGTCTGCCACAGGACTCAGAGCCAGACCTAAAATGGCTGCCATGGCTTATCTTCAGTCACACAATGAAGATCGTTATGCTGTGGTGGCAGCTGCCCCCAAAGCAATATTTTTTAAAAATCTGTACAGCTAATCAAATCTTGAATGGCCAGTCAAAAGCCTTGCTGGGCACAAGCCCTACCTGGCCATGCCCACTTGGCGGGTACCAGGAAAGGTGTTGGCGGGTACCATGGCACACACGGGCACCACACTGGAGACCCCTGCATTACAATAACACTGTAGTTCTGTTTGATTTTGCTGCTACAGGCTAACATGACTACTCATCTGGAATTATCCTCTGGAATAAGCATAGTGTGAAACCTCCATGGTCATACCTACAACCTTGCAGAGATTTAAAGAAATCGTGGACCCCATCTTGATAGCACTTGCCAACTAAAACAACAGTTTGCTGCAGGTTAATAGAGTTGTTAGGAAAGACTTAAGCCTCTGCCATATTAAAGCCCAGAGGGGAAAAATGCTAATCCTCTTGTCAACCTTAATTACACCCTAGCATAAGACTCAGCAAATATGTCTTTCGGGCACTGCAGGCAATCAGCATCTCAGCATGGAGGCAGAGCTAACAGGAGACAGGGCCATCATAGACAGAGATCTTAGCATCACAAGGCTGGGCTTTGGGGCACACTGCTTTGTCAGGGAGGTTGAGGGTGTTTTTGTTATTTGCTGGTGACTGGTTATGGGCATCGGCTTATTCTGTTAGCCTGTCTTGCCATCCTTATACTAAGCATGGCTGCCTTATACTGAAGCAGTCCCTTGGTCCATCAAGGTCAACATTGTCTCCTCAGACTGGCAGTGGCTCCCCAGTGTCTCAGGTAGAGACCTCCTACCCTATAATGCAGATCTGTTGACAGAGGAGGCTATTAGGAAAGCCTAGAACACATGGCAGGACTGCAAAGTGTGTGCAAGACAGAACAGAATGGGTCAGCGGGACTAAAATGGCCATAAACATTTAAACATGTGGTTACAAACACAGTTCTTCTGTGGCTGAAGAAAAATGCAACATTAATCTCAAAAAACAGCCTGCCCTTCAAGTCCTTCTTACACAATGCAACATAACTCCTGGAAGTACACTTGACGGCTACTTCATAACTGTTGTATGCATCCACGGGCAAAACTGTACATTACTATAAACACAGAGCTGCTGTCAGCAATTCACAGCCTGATCACATCAGGGCATGAGCAAGTTTCACTGTGCAATCCAGAGATGCAGGAGAGGAATTTGAATGGAGTCTGCTCTGTGTTTGGCATATAAGGCAAGGGTCTGGTCTGTTGCACATGCTTCCAAAGACAAGCTTGTTGCTCATGCTGCATTTTCAGTGGCAGAAACATTTTTGATATATACCTTCAAGACATAAAATGTGAATCAGCCCTCCCCCCCCATTTTATTAGTCCTGTGATCTTCTGTCTTCTCATTATCTTGAGAAGGAGTGAAAAGTTCATAACACAGATGCCAGACTGGAATCCTGGCACTGGCCATTCTTTGCCATCTCACCCCATTTCTGAGACCATATTCTGCAGTCCCCAGACCAATTGGTATGCCAAATAGCATCTCTTTAGCTGGAGGACTGCAGTTGTGTAATGAAAAGACACAAAATAGCTAATGCTTCTTTTCTTTTCTTGTTTTAAAACTTTAAAAAATTGCTGCAAGTTATTGAATCACAGTTTTATTTATGGCTTTCATCTGAGATTCAGGGAGCAGGCACCTAGAATGGCTAAGAAGTTTGAACAGTTTTAATTACAGTACATATTCAGAATCATTTAATATACTTTTGAAACCTTTTAGGTGCCCTGTTTGCCAATCAAGGTTATGGGCTGACATTTTCAAGTATAGTTACTCCCCTCACACACATACAAGGGTTCCTGTGTCCTGAAGAGGTGCATGGCCAGCAAAAATTAAGCAGGTAATGCTTTCCTCATTGCTGCATCTGCTGTGTCTCTGTCTGTCATTCAGTAATTAAAGGCACAATAGCCCTGTCAGAAGATGCTGGCAATCCTATTTCAAAAATTTTCATATGAGCATAGTGGACAATTTAATTTATTCTATTCGATTTATTAAGTTGCAAGAGCTAGAGGCAACAAAAAAGTGAACATAACAAAGAATAACATTCAGACTTAGGCAAAATTCCATAAAATATAATACCCTGTAAGGCAAATCCACAAATACTTCAAACAAACAGAAAATAATAATATCCTCCCTAGATAACAGTGCCAGCCATGGAGCAGACTGAAGGTGTGTCAACGGTTACAAATATGGAACTAAGGATGGTTGTTGTTATGGACAGATTAATCTATACGGAGTACAAAGATGTGACCTTGAGTATGTGATGTCTGAATTGTCTCAGCTGCTGAACTGAAGATGAGCAACTGACAATGGGAGACAACCAGTGTTCCCTCTAAGCTGAGTTAGTGTGAGCTAGCTCACACTTTTTTAGCCTCCGGCTCACACATTTTTGTCTCAGCTCAGGAAAGATGACTCCGGAGCAAACTGATTTATGCAGGAGCCAAATCGCTCGCTCACAACTTTAATGCCAGTAGCTCGCCGAGTCGAATGTTTTGCTCACAAGACTCCACAGCTTAGAGGGAACATTGGAGACAATGTACAAAACAGCCCTCTCTTTTGATGAAGAAAGATGCTAGTGGCATTTTGAAGCCCTATAAGCCCCTTAAAAACTTTGGTTCTGAGTGCAAGGTACATAAAATAATTTAGAATGCTGCATCAGCTTTCCCATTCATTAGATCTTCCATTGATATATTCTATTCTGTATTGCCAAACATCAGAGGTATAGCAGAAGGGTACAACACCCTGGTTTTTGTGTGGCAGCAGTTGTTCCCAGACTTTGAAATTCTTTGCCAGGGGAAATTCCTTGGGCCCATCACTTCCAGCTTGTAGATGCAGGATCAAAATAATGCTCTTGTAGGGGGCCTTGGTAGTTTTTGTTCTTAGTTCCTTCTGGTTGGGTCTTGATGTTTGTTCTGATTTCTCCTGGTTGTTTACAGATCTCTTATCTTGATTTGGGGCCCTGTGGTGGCTCAGAGGTTCAGATGCTGTCGCTCGACAGTTCAAGCTCAGAGGTTAAGAAGGTCTGTAGCTCGACAGTTCGAGACCCAAGTGTGCCACATGATTGAGTGAGCTTCTGTCTCTGGCCCCAGCTCCTGCCAACCTAGCAGTTCAAAAGCAAGAAATTGCAAGTAGATAAATAGGTACCACTTCAGTGTGAAGGTAGCAGTGTTCCGTGTTCCGTGACCATGGAGAATTGCATTAAACAGAAATTTACCATTGGATCCATTTACCATCCAATTTACTATTTACCACTGGATCTAAGCAGGGCTGGTTCCAGATTTTGGGCTGCCCTGGTCCCCCTCCTCTCCTCTTAATACCACCAGGCTGACCTCCATGCCTGCATGTCCTTCCATCACTCCCTCATGAGCCTTCTTAACCACCTGAACTCAAAGGTGCCTGCGCCCCCCACTTACCAGTTCCCTAGCAATGCTGGGCAGTACCAATGGCTGGTAGCATGGGGGGCAGAGTGCTTGCAAGCAAGCAGGTGGGGTAAAGGCAGGTGGGCAGCAGGAGAGGTGCATGATCAGTGGCAACGGGCCCCACCAGAAGCTCTGCGCCCCAGCAGCTGCCCCACCTGAGAGTACGCTGACTCCAGTCCTGAATCCAAGTCACTGGATTGTTATGAAAACAATGTAAAATTGTGTAATCTGTTCTTTTCAGTGTGGAATAATTGTGTCTTCGAGATGAAAAATCCAACTATCAACTTGCTTAGAGGCTTAGTGAGCCTAGAAAGCTGGGCAGAGTAGCAACTGCATTGCCGCTCCTCATGGTTCCTGAGCCAATATCCTAATCCTAATACAGTGTAGCAAATTCAGCCACCAAATACTGGTAAGAGGCAAAGGGATGTGTCATTGGCAGCAGCTGCCACCACACTATTTTGTTTATTTTGCAGAAGGGCTTCTGACCAGAAATGGTTGTGAATAGTGAGAACTCTGCATTTTAGACACAGCACTTTTAAAGATCCACAACCATTCTTAATTTACCCCAATCCAATCACATCTGCTATTGTCATTCACATGCTATTGTCATTTGCCTGCTAATGTCATTTGGCATCTGAAATCACTCCACTTTCCAATAAATAGGACAGGTGGACTCCCATTCTAGCTGTATCTGAAGAAGTGAGCAGTGACTCACGAAGGCTTATGCCCTGCCACATATTTTGTTAGTCTTTATTAAGGTACTACGGGACTCTTGCTCTTTCCTGCTGCTACAGACAGACTAACACGGCTACCCATCTTAACTTACCCCTGTTCTTGGGCTCGAAGGTGAAGAGCTTGAAATCCCCAAATGACTAGTTAATGGCATTGTCATGGCAAACCCTTCCAAGACAATGAAACGTCTACAAAACTGAAGATATTCCTCAAAGGAAGACTCCCTGTGCTCTGGGAAGGAATTGTGTTGTAGTAAGACAAGGTACGCTGGACAAAGTTTTATTATCAAGGTACTCGTCACAAGCTCTCTGCACGTGCCAAGGCTCTCTTCTTCCTCTTCCTTTGCTGAAGATGTTAAACTGGTCTTTGCACTAATCCATCTAGGCATCATATCTGAAAGATCAGTGCACAAAATATCAAGCAAACAGCAGCAAAATCAAAAGCTGTTACAGAAAGAAGCACTAATACCATTAAACCCAAAGGGACCACAACGACAGATGCTGGTTAAGCACAATGCCAGCTCTGATAATTAATTTCTCAGAAGGAGGAATTACCACTGTACTTCTCCAGACTGGGAAAATCCCCCAGCTTTGTTGACATAGCTGTCCCCTGCTACTCCCTCTCCTGTGTCAATTTTCTTCCAAATGAAGGGGGGGAGACCTCCATCTAATAAGCATCCTGGGAGATAAGGCAGCATGGTATAGCCTGATCTCATCAGATCTCAGAAGCTAAGTAGGGTCAGTTCTTGGAAGGGAGACCACCAAGGAAGACTCTGCAGAGAAAAGCAATGGCAGACCACCTCTGCTCACTTGTCCTGAAAGCCCCTTGCTGGGGTTGCCATAAATTGGTTGCAATCTGATGCCACACAATAAACATCCTGAATGCCTTGCTGTGTTCTTGCTGTTACTCACTTCTTCCATTGGTTTTGGACTTCAATGTCCCCTACCCGGCGGACAAAGGAAATATATATTTGCTTGTGATCAGTCTGCTGCTCACCTATGCAAAAGAAATCCCACACTTCTATTCTCTGCCAGTCCTTTGTTCCTCAAACTTTTATTGTTCCTAGGGTCATATCTTATATGAGTCATATCTTATATGGATTGTAGGATGCACAGTTGCTGTTCCACAATTATCCTGTATGCCCTCATGAATGACACATAAAGCACATTTTCATGAAGCGTTTGTGGATTATGTTACCACTCCCACCCATTCACTAAAGCTATGGCATTACTATATCCCACAATCTCCTGTAACATCTTATTTATTTATTTATTTATTTATTTGTTAGATTTATACCCCGCCCTCCCCAGCAGGCTCAGGGGGGCTACAACAAAGGCAATTGCCATAACAACAGTTAAAACATCATAAAACAATCATTATACGATAAAAACAATCATTAATTAAAGTGCGGTGCTCTTGATGTTTGCCAGACTCCATTGGTGGGCTGGAGTCCAGGCCTGTTGCTTCCTCCAGGATTCCTTTAGTAGGGCTTACCTAGGGGGAAAACCTCAGAAGAGAGCATAAAGGGGGGGTTATAGCACCCTCTTCCATCTCCTGCTCCTGCCAATGACCTCTCCCTGGTTGTCTCAGGTTACATCAGGCCCTTCAACCTTGCTCTCCCACGGTGCACCTTTTACAGGGCCGCTTGGCACTGGGACAACTCTAGCCTCACCCACTCCCTCTATCCTGGGGGATGGGCCTATAGGAATAGAGGGCCCTAGGTCCAATGGGCTGCTGCCTGCCTAGGATCCTATTTTCCCTGCTCCTTCCCCAAGAAGGCCTTTAGGGCTTCTCCTCTGGCCCTCTGCTGGTCTACATAGGTCACTACAGCCGATTCCCTGCCCTGCCCTTCCAAAGGAGCTCCCTGGCTCCCACAACTGTTGAGGAACTAGGGTTGCAGGTTCCTCCTAGCAACCAGCAGGGAACTGGGGGGGGGGGGACTTACCGGTGCTGGTGTCACACAGCAAGTGACATTATCATGCCAGTGACTTTCTGGCAATGCTCTGGCATTTGGGCAAAAACTCTATGATAAAACCAGCTTCTACCAAAGAGTTTTCGCCCAGATACCATAGAATCCCCAGAAGTCACTGGTGTGATGACTTCACTTCCTGTGCAACACCAGCAAAATGACATGGGCCTTTCTCTTTCTACTGGTAAGTCCCCCTGCCACCCAGTTGATGGGTGGCTGGGGAGGGTCTGGCAACAGGAGACTCCTGCTTCCAACAAGGGGTCTGGCAAGTTTCACTGCTCCTCTGCCACCCTTGTGGCCTCGTGCCTCTGCTGCTGGCCCTCGGGGTTGGTTGCTGGATGGCATGTTGCCAAGCAGCCGGTTTATAAAGACTCTTGAATATGACTGCAAAGCTGGACTGTGAAATAAATATGTCACAGCAGTGGACAAAACTGTAGCCATGAAGCAGTGCACTTATACTGGACTGAAGGCATGTGCCCTAGCCAAGGGAAACCTTGTGCTTGAGCATCATGCCAAGCCGGATGTGGACCCATGGACTACAAGATGCCTCTTGCTCTTGCACTTCTGCAGCCATGCCAGCATCAGAAGGCAAACCAGCCACCGTGACTCCTCAATATACGGAACCAGCAGCAGATCACTGAGAGAAGCCATACTCTGTAAAAAGAACAAGGAGATTCCTCTGCAGACGCCATGTAGAATTTCTTTCTTCATCTCGCAGGCATTCCCCCCCTCACATATTAACATCACCAGGTGAAGCACGTACTCCTCCTCAGTCAGAACAAAAGGATATGCCCGATTACGCCAGAAGCAAGCCATCAAGTCTCCCAGCTACCCATCGAGATAATGCAGCTGCCAAGCATCAGGTCGTTAATCAAGCACCGGTCCTGCAACTTGGATTGTTCTCCTCATTTCCTTCTTTTGTATTTCCCAATTCCTGAAAGGGGGTCACTCTTAGCTAGGCATTACCTGCAGTTGCCCAATGATTAATCCCTTTTTCTGCCCATTAACAGTTTAAGTTTCTCAATATTTCCTGGGGACCAGGTGACCAGAAATGTGCTAGCCTCAGGTCACAGATCAAGTATAAAAACACAACATTTGGCCATTGCTCACTCTCTTGCTCTTACCTTCCTAACCCCACCCTATCTTGCTGGTTCCATTCTTAGTGCTGTTTGGAACCTCCCCCATGTGTTGCTGGCCAACTTACAACCCCTTCCCATAGTTTTTTCCCCTTTTTCACTGCAGAGTCAACTCATCTCGTTGAACAGGTAACGTATCACTCCAACCAATGATACTTCCTGCTAATGCAACTGTCTCTGTACCTCTCTATCTGAATTCCTAGATCTGTATTGCTTGTGTGAGTGCTTGATTTTATATTGTATGTATACTAAGATCATTAGTAAAGAAATCATTGCTTTAGTAAATCTAGCCTCAGTGTCTGTTTCTAGGCTCTGGAAAATCAAACTCCCATGTACACAGGATATTGATCCCATAGCTAATGCCTATTGCCATTTAATATTAAGAATTTCCCACATTTATTAATAAAATCAGGCAATTTGGCTAACAGGCATGCAGTCTCCTGAGTCGGTCAGTTGCTGGGAACCCTGCCTGCTGTGGTGTCCTGTCTGCCAGGGGCCTTCTCATTGGGCTGCCTTTTCATGGCTGCCTTGATCAGCCCTTCCCAGCTGGCTGCCACCTTCCCCACCTTGCCCAGTGTCTTTGAGCTTTGCAGTAAGTCAGGAGCTGCTCCTGCAGCATCTGGTTGGCCTCTTCAGTCCTCCCTTTTGGGGGGTATTGTTTTGTGTTTTTCATGTGTGTGTGTGTGTGTGTGTGTGTGTGTGTGTGTGTGTGTGCGCACCTGGAAGTCATGGTGACCTCTGGTGACTGACCCCTACTGGGGGCCTGGAAGATATTCAGAGAGGTGGCTGAATAAAGTCTGCCTCTGTCCTTCCGACTGCTGGTATTCCAAGGAGGTCTCCCATCCAAGTACTTACCAGAGTCAACCCTGATTAGCTTCCAAGATCTGACGAGATCAGGCTTGCCTGGGCTATCCAGGTCAGGGCTCTTCAGTCTTCCCTTAATGGCTGCCCAGCACAGTCTGGAAACCTCCATCTCCTTGGAAGTAAATGTGGGGGTGGGAGGCCTAGCCCCAGACAACCTTCCTTGCAATACTGATGCCTGATGATGGGAGAATGTATTCAGGGCAATTCTTTGAAATCCCCCTGTACAAACAGGTTAATTTCAGAAGCACTATGAATAAAGCTGTGCTATACAGGAGTACAGAGTTTATTTCCTCCAGGAGACAGTATCTTTTTAGGGCCAAATCACTACTGAAACAAAGAAGCTCAAAAGTTCCATGTAGCAGACCTCTACCATCTGTTCTTCCATTTTTATGAAAACAGATTTCTTTTTGTAAAAATGTGAGTATGACACTTTTTTACAAACCAAAAAAACCTGTAACAGTGTGATCCTAAGCAAAGTTAACACCTTTCTAAAACCTCTGCTTAGGATTGTACTGTAAGCATCTCTGTTTTCCAGGCCTGCTCATGGAATCGACATATTTCTTTGCTCCTTGAAGGGTTCTAGAGATAAAGTTATCACAGACTAACAGACATTCAAATGTTTGATCAGAAAAGTAGTGTTGACAAACGGTAGCAAAAAAAAATAATAAATTCAAAAGCCTCCCAGCAATCAAGTGCAATCAAGGAATAGCTATGTGCACCTCGCTGCCATTCGGATCAATGAGATCTAAAAACAGAGTTAAGCTCGTCATTCCTATTGATTTGAATGTTGCTTAAGCCATGCCTAATTATCTGGATTTTGGACAAAGGGTCCTGAAGAAACCTATTAATTTAAAACACCTCTATGCTTTCGTTCCACCCAACTAGTGAACATCAAAACACTTCAACATTAAAACATTTAAAATAAAGCATATATAAAATAATTACATACAAATAATTCCATGTAATACTAAAATCTGGGAGGAGGCCTCTAACAGTTATTGGGGGGTATGCAAAAAAAAAAATTCTCACCTTTGTGAGGAAGATGCTGACAAAATCCAGGAGAAAGAAGGTGGTACAGTCAGTGTGCCTTTTACAAAGATGAAAAAGAATACAGGTGAGTATTAGCACAGACCCTAGTTCAGAGGATAAAAGAGGCCATCAAGACTGTTACTTTATGAAGAAGAGAGGGAGAGTGATAATTAATCCGAGTAGACACAGAGTGTACTGTAAAATTAAGAGCTAAATTTAGCCATAGTAGTTCACAAAGTTATCTGTAATCAAAGCATCAGAGGGAGCCCTTTCTTTTCTACCTTCAAAGGCTGGGGAAAGGTCTCATCCTGGAAGTGCTCATGATTCCCAGTGCATCATCTGGACACCCACAATGGGTGGGCAAAAGAGGGGGGACTGTCTTTAAGATCTGTGTTGGAGGGGGGTTACCACCCCATGGGCCTTCTTTCAGCATCAGAAACTAACCAATCATATCAGGAATAAGGTTTTGTAAACAGTTTTCTTATTTGGGGAGGCTCCAGATAGGACATTATGGAAAAGGAGATTGATACCATCTCCACCAGTTACAACTTTCATAGGGGAGCTCTTTTCTCCATCTCAGAGAGATTTTGTCCTTGTTTTCAGGGGAGTATATTGCTTCTTCTGTGCTTTCTGTTTCTCTGACAGGAGACTGGATTTCTGTGGCTTAAGAAGTCTCATTATTATGCCCGATAGTGGTGGAGTCTTACTACACGTAAGACTGAACATGGTATAATAAGACATGAAGTATAGGAAATAGATGTAGGATAGTAAAAGAATGCTGGCAATGGCCCCAGCAAACTGGTCTCATATCCATCCTACTCCAACCCTCCATTTCCCCAACATCAATATGCTTGAAGATGTTTGTAGGCTAAAGACATGAAGCTGTAGCCAGACCACTGGTAGATCAATGTCAGTACTGTCTATTCTGACTGGCAGCAGGTCTCTAGTATCTCAGGCAGAGGTTTTTCATAACACTTACTTCCTGAACTGGAGATGCCAGGGACTGAACCTGGGACTTTCTGCAGAACAGGTACTCTGTCACTGAGCCATACATATATGGATATAGCCATATATAGTGGATATAATAATGCAATAGCTATGGCAAAGGAGGGGAAGGGAGGACATAATAAGGAGCTTTTTTCCCTATTGCCTTTTCCTCTATGGAAGTGCCATTGTTGCATACCTGAAAAAAGCAGTGATCTGACACACATTTATATGGGAGTAAGCCCCCAGGAAATCAGTGGTTCTTAGAGATAACTTAGGGACACACAGGTTCCAGTTGCATGGCATACTGCGTCAGGGAGTTGAATTAGCTGTCATAGCTAAATGGATCTTCCATGTTCAGAGGTGATGCCATAACTGAGGAGGGCTCTTGCCTTCGTTCTCTATTTGTAAATATCCCAGGGTAATAAACGGCCACTATTAGAAACATACTGTTGCCACCCTACAGGTGGGGTCTGGAGTTCTCCCAGATTTACAACTGATCTCCAGACTGCATGGACCAGTTCCCTTGGAAGATATGGCAGCTTTGGAGGGTTCTTTTCTTCCCTGTCAAGTGTCAGCAAGCTGCCAAAGTTTCGTTTTGTCTTGTTTTCTATGTGCATGCTTTCCCCTCCGCTTAATTGCCGCTTCAGCTGCAACAACTATCTTTCAAGGCCACTGCAGGAGTTGCTGAAGTTCTTGCTTTGACTGTAGTCAGGATGGGCCATGGGAAGCTCGTACCTGTTTTGCTTTCAGTAGCAGTTGATTCCCAGGCCACAAGGCACGCGGGGGAACCTTAGTAATTGGATGGTGCTCATAAGAATGTACTATAACCTTTCATGCGCATAGATTGCCTGTCATTCCTAACAGTGTTCCTGTCCATGCATCTATAGCTTCAAATAAAGTAAAACCTTCCTGCAAGTGTGTACTTCATTGTTGCTGTGGGGCCTGACATCAAGTTGCAGCTGACTTATGGCAACCCTGTAGGGTTTTCAAGGCAAGAGACATTCAGAGGTGGTTTGCCATTGCCTGCCTCTGCATAGTGACCCTGTAGTTCCTTGCTGGTCTCCCATCCAAACATTAACCAGGGCCA
The DNA here is from genome assembly GCF_001447785.1 of Gekko japonicus. Classification (NCBI taxonomy): domain Eukaryota; kingdom Metazoa; phylum Chordata; class Lepidosauria; order Squamata; family Gekkonidae; genus Gekko; species Gekko japonicus. Next base: position 622,701 of record NW_015165250.1, read on the forward strand.
ACCCCTGCTTAGCTTCTGAGATCTGATGAAACCAGGCTAGCTAGCCTGTGTTATCCAAGTCAGGGCGCTTTGAAGGGTAGACTCTATGGAATCATGTCCCACTGAGCTCCCTCCTCTCCCCAAATCCTGTCCTCTCCAGGCTCCACCCCCAAATCTCCAGGGATTTCTCAAGCTGGAGCTGGCAACCATAGCAGAATGCTGGGCTAGAAAGATCTTTGATTTCCTAATGTTTTACATTCACCTTGCTTCTTCAACTAAGATATTTGCCTGATCTTCAGATCTTTTTTTAAAAAGTATATCAAATTGCTTTCATTGGCAATACTGTTCTTTGGAGAAAGTGCAATATGCCCATGGGCTATCCATCTGCAGGAACCAGCTGCAAAACTGGGAGGGGAGTACCTGATTCAGATTTGCCATGTTTTCTCAAGAATGGTCCAAGCTGTGAGCTGTTCTTTCTGGCACCACTGGACAGAAAAACATAGATCATGTGCTACAGCTCCCCCTAGGCCCTGATAATACAAGGCAAAGCTAGCAAAAAACCCAAAAAAACACCTTCCAGACAGTGTTACCACGCACCACTACCAATCCTTTATTCTTAATGGAAGTCATTTTTCTGTTTCATTTCCTTTGCCCTCTGGAAATGAATATGGTTTTCTATGCAGAATATGAAACTGCCAAAATAAATAATCCCCTTTTGTCATTTCTCTCTCCTTTATTTTCCTACAAGCACAGAAAGCAAAAGCTCTCCCATTCATTCCCCCCATTGGAATATGCCTCATTTGATCAGAGGTGGCATGAGATGCTGAGTGACCTAGCCACTCGGGTGCAACCTTATCTACAAAATAGCAAAGTGCTTCTGCCTGGAGTCCAGCAGCAGCTCTTCTTTATTAACAGCTAGAATTGCCATTTCTAGAACACCACAGTATAGTCTTCAACCAAAGCTAACGCAATGGGCATAGGGTTGCCAACCTACAGCCTGGAGTTCTTTGGGAATTGCAACCAATCTCCAGACTACAGAGCTCAGTTCCCCTGGAGGAAATGGCTGCTTTGGAAGGTGGACTCTGTGGCATTATAGTCCACTGAAGTCCCTCTCCTCCCCAAACCTGGAGTTGGCAACCCTAAATGGGCAGAAATATGGAAGGAAAGACAGGCCACAAGGGGTTGCCTGCATACTGGGGGAAAGCACAGCACATGCAAGGAAAATTTGGGGTAAAAACAACCTACCCCCAAACCCCTTTAAAACCTCATAAGGAGTGACAGCTGGCCATGTCTGCTACCTTTCTGCAGCCAGTAAACATTGACAATAGTAGTATTCACACAGGTGTGCCCCCACAATGGCGGAGGTTGGCAGCTAAGTTGATGGGAAAACCTTCAGCCTGGGACCCAAAGTGGGAGAATGTATCAAAAAACCCGACCCCCTTAGGCATACATCTTCCACACCCAATACCCCAAACCATTTATTTTAAACTATGAGGGTGATTGTCTCTTTATTTTAGAACATTTCTGAAATTAAAATAAAGTGAATACAATGTTGGAGAAGCGACAGCCTGCCAAGAGTCTAGTTCCTATAAATACAGCTGAAAGAGTGGTTTAGTCCACTAGTACTTTAGGGGGAGCTGTGGAGCATTCTCTAGTGTTTAGGGTTTATCGAATGTTTCCTCTTGCAGCCTACCCCTTATTGGCCCTGGTCACACGGGAGGTTTTGCCCCGCAAGAGGGACGGATCGGGGGCGCAGCAAACGGGCGCAATCACACCGCAACATCTGGGAAGCGGCGCGCACCCGTCCTCAATCCGTCCCTTCAGGCCGGAAACGCATAGCAAAAAAGAACCTGCAAAAGAGCAGGACTTACCTGAAATGCCGCAGCAAGCGCAGCCGTGGGATCGCTGGCGCGCCTGTCTTTAGGAGCATTTGAGGCTCCTGGCCGAACTGCGCATGCGCATACATGCACAGCCGGCTGCCTCATTCTCCCTTCAGTGGCTCCCCCCCCCCCGGCATCTGATCGTGCCGGGAAGCAACTGCGTGGCGGCTCAGGGGATCTGTCTCAGCCCGCCGCCGCGTGTCTCTTTTGGTGTGGCTCTAAAAAGCCGCACTTTGGCCGTGCTTTTTCCCCCCGTGTGGCAGGGGCCACTGTTTTCTCTCTCTGCTGTGTGTTACTGTGTTAGGGCTTGTGTTCTGAAGGCCTCTCTGTTGCATTAGTGGCCTGCAGTGAGTTATTGGGGTTTTGTTTGCAAAATCCTGTTGCAGTAAATCCACTGAAAGCAAACTCCTGAACTCTGCCAACATACAAAAGGTTAAAAAACCTTGTGCATTCCACCAAATTTTAGCTTGAAACAGATTGTTGCGATATAACTTACTGTTGTAATACTGCCTAAAAAAATTCACATTACTTACTTGATTAACACAATATATTCACAGTCAATGTTTAACATGTAATATTCTTAGGTTATTCTTCTTTAATCAGTTTCTGAGAAGTACTCACAAATGATGTTTAATGTTCCTAGGCTGGTACAGCTGGGTAATTAAAACAATTATGCTTAAGGTATATCCAGGCTTAATGTCACTCATTTCTTGTTGGGTGGAAACCAATTTACAAGGCTCTGAGAATCATCTGTTCCTGCTCTTTGTAGGGGCAACAGTAATTAAATACAGCAGGTGGGAGAAACAAATAAATGAGCAGGGACAAAACAAGATGTCATAAATTAAGCATTACTCTGTACATTAAGCAATTTGTAACAGTGCATTGCTTGTCCACCTATTGCAGGTTGGCGCTCTGGGGCTATTGATTATCCCTTTAAAAATGAAATAGATGTTCATATGTAAGCGTTAGCGTTTCATAAGGAAATAGTACTTTACAGTGCCTGTGGGGCACCACTTGTTTGAAAGCATCCTCACTCCCCATCGTCAAGCTTATATATTACAACAAAAGCTCCATGAGAAAGGTTATTTTGATGTGAGGAACTTTAAACGAGTGCATTCTACCTTGTGACTGTACCACAATAGCACCTTCTGAAGATCTGAGGTAACTTTCAATAGGTCAGTATATTTCTGCAAAGGGGTTTTAGAGCGACCATGCGTGTGTTTGTGTTAGTATCATAGGCTGATTTGTCAGCCTCCAGGTGGAGCCTGGAGATCTCCCAGAATTACAACTGACCTCTAGACTACAGAAATCAGTCCCCCTAGAGAAAATGGCTGCATCCCCACCAAGGTCCTTCCCCAAACTCTGTCCTCCCAAGGCTCCACCCCCAAATATCCAGGAATTTCCCAAGCCTGAGTTGGCAATCTTAAGTTATGGGTGAAGACTAACAATAGGCCCTCAAATGAGCCTGAAGGTTTTGTAAAAGAGGAAGAGGTTGAGGAGTCCCCATAGAGTGATGAGCCTTGAGCCACCATTTTGTTGGCATCAGTCTCTACCTCTTAGGCACCTGACCAATCCATCCTTTCTGCCAAACTCAGAATCTTGCAAGCCACCAGCCAAAGGTAATTTCCAGGGAGTCCTGCAAGCTTTGGCTAGGACTATGCAGATCAACGAGACAAGTTATCAGAAGAATAGGTAGGAGCATCTTGCTCAGCATTATCAAAACATGTACAAAGGAGCACAATAGCCAAATCAGTGCAATGTGGCCTAGACCAGAAAGGTGGCATCTGGCTCTACAGAGAAGCCTGGAGATAAATTGACCCAGCCTGTACTGAAGGTTCTTAGACCACTGTATAAATGCATTTCATTCCAATGAAGGGGCTCCTATGCAGAGTACTCTGTTGTCTTACCACAATCCTTTGTGCAAAGGAGCCCCCACTTAATTAAATTACTTTCCTAAAATTGGTGCTTCTCATCACAATGAAGTAATTGAGTCCACCTCTGACATACCTACTTCCTGTCCTAAGCCTGGAAAGTCTGCCTGCATGGATACGCTGGATACTTCCTCCTTGCCCAAAAGCTTCCCCCTGTTTTGGTGTAGAAAAGTCCTCAGGGCCTGGCAATGCCTCTGTCTCCCCCCCCTCCTCCTGCAACCTATCAGAGGGGTTGCTTATGATTTCCCTTCACCTGGATTCCCTCACCACTCTCCAAGCTCACAAAACACAAATGCTTCATTTCTAATGTTCCCTAGATCCTTTATCAAGCTTCCAGAATCATCCCAAATTATGCTCATCTTTCAATCTTGATGTGTTTCGACTGCATACCCTTGGTATCTAGCTCACTTGCTGCACCCAGTCATATTCTGCATGCCTTTCTTTCTGCATCTAGCTTGGGTTATTGCCTGAATTGCTGCTTAGATCACAACTCATTTTTTCTTCCTTTATAAAAAAGGTTAAAGTTTCCCTTGCTCAAAAGCTAGTCAAATCCATCTAGGGGGTGGTACTCATCTTTGTTTCCAAGCCAAAGAGTCAGCGTTGTCCAAAGACTTCTTTGTGGTCATGTGGCTGGCATGACTAAACGTCAAGGTGCACAGAACGCTGTTACCTTCCCACCAAAGTGGTACCTATTTATCTACTTGCAATTTCTTGCTTTCAAACTGCTAGGCTGGCGGGAGCTGGGGCCAGAGACGGGAGCACTAGGGTCTCCAACTGCCGAATTACAGACCTTCTGGTCTGCAGCTCAGCATCTTAACCTCTAAGCCTTTATACCAGGTGTTAAAATCTAAATCTGCAGTTCCTTTATAATACATACCAGAGGAGAGGTTTCTCATAAGTTTGTATTGGGGTAACCAACCTCAAGATGGGGCCTAGAGTTCTCCCAGAATTACAACTGATCTTCAGACTATAGAGATCAATTCTCCTGGAGGAAATGGTAACTTCAGAAGGTAGACTCTTAGAATCACATTTCTGCTGAGATCCCTCCCTCCCCAAAACTTTTCTGTCCTCAGGTGCTGCCCCCAAATCTCCAGGAAATTCTTAAACCAGAGTTGGCAACCCAAATTTAGACCCAGGCAAGAAGTGGGACTTATTCATACACTCAGAGGTCATTTCGGGGGGATCGCGGGGGATCGCAGTTTCCCTGGATGAGGTACAGGGGCGGGGCACATGACGAAGCCCCGCCCCCTGGCCGGGCCCCTGATGGGGCTCGGCAGTGGAGCTGCAAGGCCGGCGGTGGCGGCCGGGACCATTGGGGGCGGGGTGTGTGGCCTTATGACACACTTCCGGTGATGTCAGGGGGTGTGGCATATGCTAATGAGTTATGCTAATGAGTTCCCCTAGCTCTTTTTTTACGAAACGACCCCTACATACACTAATTGTATTCCTGAGGGCAAAGAGGATGAAGATGAAGAGGACTGAATCAGGAAGCAGGAGAGAGAGGACATACAGTTTTAGAGCTAGAAGCCAATGATTCAAGACTGGTGAATCTTTTTCCAAAATATAAATGCAAAGGGTTATGTGGGGTTCTCTGGCTTTGTGGCATAAAATAAAATCATTTTTTGTGACTTGCATGTAGTGGTAGTGGTGTAGTAGTTATAAATAATTATTACTCCCTTTCTCCAGTTAGGCGGACAAGTTCCCACACCTGTGGTTCCTGCTGCTGCCCATTGCAGCATGGGAAACATGAGGAAACCATAACCATAAATGACATCACACATTGCTGTGACACTCTAGCAATTCCATCAAACTCTATGGCAAAATGTGGCCAGAAGTGATGTTGCAGCATCAAGCAGTGTCAAGAGATGCTATACAATGCCTGCCCCACTCCCAAAATCTCTTGGGGGTTGCCTGGCTGGCAACCCTACTCTCAGTCCAAAATGGCATGTTGAACAAAATGGTGCACCAGAATCCTGATCCTGATACTGGAAATTGATTACTGCACTCAGATCTCTCCTACTAGGAGCACAAAAAGGTGGTGTGGGCAACAAAAAGAGGAGGCCACAAAAACACCTGTGGAGAGAGCACATGTGTTTCTCCATCTTGTACCTTGTTCATACCACTGAACAGATGATGTGCAGTCATTAATCTCTCCCCCCCCACTCATTTAAACAATTAGCTTCAAATACCCAGAGGAATTTCTGTCTAAAAACATCTATTTCCACTCAGATTGTGGGTTGTGCTTTAGCACATTTGTGAAATACTATACCTTATACATTGGGCTTTTCCTTTAAGAAACAGGGGGGGAAAACATGAAAATATTTGAAGGATGGAGAATGACTCACTTCTGAACAGCAGGCTTGGTATACAGTGATTGAAAATGTTATATGGAAAAGTGTAGGCTAGACAAAATGGGATGTGTATCTTTTGCGTATTTGTACATATGTCAATGCAGCTATAGACGGTGCTCTCCCACTGTGAATTCAGACTTCCCTTCTCAAAGGGTGAGAGGAAATGGGACGTGCTGGTTTGCTTTAGTTTGCCTGCTTAGTACATCCTCAGCTCCTTGATTAATTAAGCATTTGTCATTACCCCATTACTCTGTTGCCTGCCACTGAAAGCATCGAGCCAGCAACACTTGGTTTCCAGTAGCTACACTGAACTTGATATCCCTTTTACCAACCTACTCCATCCCACAGAGACCCTTTGAAAAGAGAGGAGAGCCATGGCACATTTGCTCAGCTTGGCTGGCCTGCCTGATGACTAACACAGCAGGACACCAAAGGAAGAAGCAAGAGATCTCTCCAAAAGACACCCTCCCCAACCCCTCCTCTCCCCACAGTTGTTTCAGGCAATGGCTAATGGTTTCTCTGAGTACCTTTGGCCAAGCAGGTAGGGGGCTGTTCCATTCATTGTGTCTTCTTTCTTATATAACCAAAACACATGTCCATCATTATGATAAAGGGGGCTTATGCTGCAGAAAATACAGTGCATCTCTCTGAACACTGTGCACGGAGATATACTCTCTCTTTCAGAAGAGTTTTTGGGGCTGTGAGCTTCCCAGCAGTGACCCAATGTGCTTTATTTTTTTCATTGGAGTGAGTGGCATTCATTCAGTTATTTGGGAGAATGTAAAGGGGCCAAGGGGTAGATTTGGGTGGAGATTAATATCCTTCCCCTGCCCCCAAGAACATATCTTAGGTGAGGGACCAGGTTTTAAGTCTTTCCCCCCATTCTTCTATGATCTGTGGCCCTTAAAACTTCATGAACTTCCCCATCTAATTAAGCACAGCATTTAAGGTCCTGCTCAAAATACTGTCACATAGGGAGATAAGGACAGTGATGGGAAACACTGGAAGAAGGGACTTTTCTACAAAGCTCTGGTAGGAGCTCCCACAGAAAGTATACAAATATTTCCCTTTGTTAATGTATATGCATTTCTTGGGTGACTTCTACTTTGCTGTATCTTCCCTTAAACTGGTCCGATGTCTCTCAGCTCATCCGAGGGCATTCCTGGAAGTAGGACACTTCTTGTAGAATAGCTTGCCCAAAGACATATGGAGGACCGCCCTATATCCTTGCTTTTTCCAGGGCAGGTAAAAGTATTTTGTTTCAGAAAGCCTTTTGTGAAGGGTCATGAAGTTGGTGGAGTGTTACGGTGTAGGGTTTTTGCTGTGGTTTAGCTGATTTTACAATGGTTTTTTATTATTGTGTTGGTGTTGCATATGCAAGCCACGTTGAATCCTAGGAGAATGGTGAAGCACAAATGTCATAAATAAATGAAACAGTGTTGTGTACTTAAGAGTGCCTTTGATAGATCTGTAAAAGTACTCATCGGTTTCAGAAGGAATCTCAGTAGCGCTCAGAAAAGCCCATTACAGGGTGATAAATGTCCAGATAGTTAAGTTGGAGCTGTGGCTCAGCAGTAGAACTCCTGCTTTGCATGCAGAAGGTCCCAGATTCAGTCTGTGGCATACCCACTTAAAATGATCAGGTAGTACTGAATGATCTCTGACTGAGACCTTGAAAAGATGATGTCAATCACAGTAAACAACGTGTACCCAACGTGGTACCCATGGTTACCATGGGTCCCACCAACACCTTTCCTGGGGCCCACCAAGTGCTTTTAGAAAGTTGGTGGGGTTAGGTGGGCTTTTCCTGGCAAAGCTTCTGATTGGCCACTGGGAGATTTGATTGGCTTTGCAGATATTTTAAAAAATTGCTTTGGCAGCAGCTGCCACGAGAACAGATCTTCATTGTGTGACTAAAGGTGAGTTCTGGCAGCCATTTTGTGACTGGCTCCACTTCCTGAGGCAGCCAGTTTGTGGCAGCCATTTTGTGGATGTGCCCACCACCTTTCAGAATTCCAATGGTGCCCGCATGCTCAAAAAGGTCTGCAGTGGACATTTGCAACTGACAGACCAGTGCTCTGGCTCAGTATAAGGCAGCTTCATGTGTTCAGGGCTTCCATGATTTTTCTTTGGTGCAGAAGAATAGATTTAAACACACTTCTATTCTAACCCTGTGATTCAAAAGCTTCTTGCCATTCAGCACAATTGCCACCAAACTACAATAAGCCTGACCCACACCATATTTGAAGGTAGATATTTCCTTATTGTGGAATCGCTTAAAAAAAAATCTCAAAAAAACCCCCACCACCCACATGTGATGTGTTAATTCTGTAGAAAGGTAATTACTATTTGTGTACTGCCTCAAAAGGGCAGACAACCCATAGTGAAATGGAATGCAGCTCCTCGGCCTGTAAACTGGGCAGAATACAAAGGTTGTAACTCTTGCTAGTACTCATTCTGAAATTAATAAGCAAGAAGAAAAGAGCAAAAAACACAAATGGCAGAGCCTGCAGACCATGACACATCTGCAAAGTTTATCCCACAGCTCTTAGAACTGATTGCATGCCCTTTCACAATAAAGAGATGTGGGACCTTATTCGCCCCATGGTAGTAAAATATTAAGGTATTTGTAGAACCGGCAAAGTTTTGAGCCATCATCATTTGCATGCCACTTGCTGATGCTTTAAGATCCTGAAGTGCAGTATCTGAGAGGAAAGCAGAGCAGGGACTTTGGCTAAGCCCACTGGAAACTAATTGTGTTTTGTCAAGGTTTATCTGTGCAACTGGCAACTATCTGCTCAAGGAGATTTAGTAGAAAGTTGTTTCCTATTTGCCAAGAAGGCTGTTTTTCCCCACTTCTGGAACATGGCTCAGAAAAAGCATGTTATGTATCAAAGATGAAATTCAAATCCTTTCCCTGCCTCGCTTGGAACCGATTTAAGAGCCTTAAGATATTCTTTATCACATCCTGCTTTGTATGGGAAACCTTGGCTTCCCTGTACATTCTTTCCAGTGTTGTTTTATGAAAGTTCTTAATACAAAGCACAAGGGTGTTAGTCTTATTTGACTTGTTACATTATACCAGTGATGGCTCAGACTTGCAGCCATATTTTACTTCGATGGTATAAATTTGCAGCGGTATTGTACTTCTGGGGTATAGATCATCCTCACGGCAGAAAAACAGCCCAGGGCTGAATTCACATCTCACTCCCACACAATACGCTGATGATAAAGCAAAAATAAATAAAGAAATAAAGAGTTGTGTGCTCACCACGTACCTGCACCCTCTGCTGCAGCTCTGGTTTTTCGAACTCCAACCACTTGGTTAGCCACACAGTTTGAAGGCAAGAACTAGCTACATGAAAAAGGAGGTGGTTACATGAGCTTCATACCAAGTACTGCTCTGCATTGAAAAATGTCAATGAGAGGCAGGGTATCATTTTAATAATACCCCCCCAACTCTAACTGTGATGGTACTCAGATTTATAAAGCAGTATCCTGTGCAATTCTTTCTGCTGCTAACATCTGCTCTGGACTTCATCCTGCTTATAAAATTATTGGGTATGAATCATTCAGGTGAAAGTACCAACATCCCCAGTCGGACAGATAAACAGAGAGTACATAAAAGGCCAATAACCTCAGGGGGGGATGTTGTTAGCAATTCTTCAACCTATGGTTTGAGCAAGTTGATCTAATTCCTTACTGACACAGCTATTTATTTGTTGAAGTATTTGTTTAGATAATTTATGGCCTGCTTTTCTGACCAAGTATGCTCCCCCGCACAGACCTATTTATGTATTTTCTTGTTTATTTAGGTAATCTATAACCTGCTTTTCTGTCTTTAGAACACCCAAGGCACCATATACTTCTAAGGTTTAAGAAAAATTAAAACACAGCATATAAGCTTTGATCCACTGAAACATTTTCATGGATGGATTTTTCCCCATGAAGCATGACCTTCTTACCTCCCCTCCTCTTCTGCAACCCAAAATGCTGTTCCCTTTCTTCCAGAGCCACACTGGGGGGCATTTTGGGCTGCAGAGGGGAACTGGAGGTGAGAAATAGCAGCAATGAAAAACAGTACAATCAATCCTTCCCCCATGCTAGAGATGCTGCATATATTCACCGAAAACACATTCAGTAGGCAAGCACATCAGTTTTGACAGCCACAATCACCTGTGAACTGAACATCCAGTCTGTCTGCTAGTCTGCCATCTGTCTAGAATGGCTGTTGAACAGCTTTGTAGCGGCACAGTAGCTCAAGTGGTGGAGTCCATTTCCTTCTTTTGCAAGGGAATGTGTGCATTAGGTGAGAGGTTTTCACCCAGGGTAATGGTTGCTCAGATCAGGTAATTAAATGACACGAGGAGGCATTATGCCTCCCATAAGACTGTGTGAAAATCCACATGCCTGAAATAACATTGTTAACACTGATTTAGATGAACATCAAATATTTTTTTAAAATACAGTGCTTATTTATATAATCACTGGCTGACTGATTGATTTGCTCTGTTTATGTATATAATTGGTTGCTGAGCAGTGTGCAGCAACAGCAGGTCTATGAGAGAGTCGAGAAATAGGGTTCCCATCAGGCTGAGGGTATGCATGTATGAAATGCTGCCAGTTGGTCACTCACGTGATACTGTACTGTTTAAGGGCATGAAAAGTAACCCATCAAAAAGTTTAGAACCATTTGCAAACAGCCAAAATGACTGATGAAAAATCAGCTCCACTTTCATCACCAGCAAACAGATTGTGATTTGAACTGGCTGGTGTCTTCTGGGCACCTCAGCAATTTGCTTATCAAGCAGTGGGGAGGTATCCAGAAACATTCCCAGATTGTGAATCTGGCCCTTCAGCAGAAGAGCGGTCTCATCCTAAACAGGTTCCTGTTTATTCTCAAGTCAGCTTTACCCCCATTTGTTTTCTTTTCAGTTTGTCAATATCCATCTCCTCACTATCCCCAAACATCAAGATTTCCACCACCCCCTCCTGGAGTTAAAGGAAATGGAGTGGTAGAAATGGAACCACTGCAGAAAAGTGCCCCCCTAGATGATCCAGAAGGATCCCATGGTTGTAGTACTGAAAGGTGCTGAGAAGTCCAAGAGAACCAATAGGATGGCACTGCCACTGTCAGCTGGCTGGGATAGGCCAAGGCAATTCTTGTCACGTTCCCAGGTCATGACTATTTAGGGTTGCCAGCTCCCAGGTGGGTCCTGAAGATCTCTCAGAATGACAACTGATCTCCAGACCACAGTTTCCCTGGGGGAAATGGCAGCTTTGGAGGGTGGACTCTATGGAGTTACATCCCTGCTGAGCACATTCCCTTTCCCAATCTCCACCCTCCCCAGGCTTCACCCCCAAACCTCTAGGTAATTTCCAACCTGGAGTAGGCACCCTGTGTACTGGCAGCAGCTATCATTCATATCACTCTCCTGCCCCATTGCTGGGAATAACTGATTATAAAAATCTTGGATTCATATAATTTTGGCTTCTCCAATACAGCAAAAAAACCCAGAGTTCGTCCCATACATTTAATTGTCTTTCTAGTGCCAGTTTGCTATTGCTTTCCTTAGCCAAACTATTCAAGCAAAATGATCCAAAGAAACTCTTAGATGGGCCTTGACCTTCTGCTGTCTCCTTGTCCAACTACAACTCCTCGTGCTCTACTGAAGGCAGCTTTCAGAAGCTCATTGCTTCCCCCATAGCAAATGGTTTTAGGATAAATAGTCTCTTCAGTCCTGCTACAGGTATGGACACTCATGTTCTGTCTTTTGGATTCTGGACTTGTTCTCATTAACGTCTATGTCTAGCAGCTAAGAATCTTTCTGGAACTGTACCACCTCAGCCTGCAGCTAGAATGTCACCTCTTTAATACTCCCAGATATGGGACAGCAATATAAAAATGTAGAATCCCCATCTGCATTCAGAAGTTGTATCACCCTAAAATAACTGTCCTGTGTGTACCTCCACTCTTACCTTGGGTTCACCTACGGTCTTTACCAGTGTTCTCTCTAAGATGAGTTAGTGTGAGCTAGCTCACATTTTTTTTAGCCTCTGGCTCACACATTTTCATCTTAGCTCAGGAAGGATGGCTCCAAAGCAAACTAATTTATGCAGTAGCCAAATTGCTTTCTCACAACTTTAATGCCAGTAGCTCACAAAGTAGAATTTTTGCTCACAAAACTTCACAGCTTAGAGGGAGCATTGGATTTTCTCCAGGTTCCATTACTCCAAAGAGTCAGCTGCCTCACACTCAACATGATAGGTAAATGCACTGGAAAAGCTGGTACAATGTATGGGAACTTTTACTAGATGGGCTTATTTCAATATGGTTTTCTAATGATTCTTAAGGAAAAATACCTGTGGGAATTGCTAAATTCATTGTACCAGGGTAAAGGAAATCCATGTATATTGTTTATATTAATAACAGTGTTAGTTTGATTATCATCATCTATGCAACCCATAGCTCAGAGGTACTGAGCATTTAAAAAATGAACATGATTACCATATTTCCCCCCTCACTTTCAGATATATTTTGCATTCCAAGTGCACCATCCATGGGATTTAATAATCCCAGGAGACATCCTTGAAGAAATTGGTGGGAGGGAGAAGATTTGCATTTTAAATAACAGAACTCACAAGTGTCACCCAGATTGCTCTCCTGTGCCAAATAAACAGAAATATCTGAGCTAGAAAAGAAGTGTTGCAGGGAGGAATGGATTAATGCATCCAAGTGGATGTTTGATATGGGATCAGATTAAGGAAGCAAGTAAATCTCCTAGTGACCTTCTCTTCTTCCCCTGTTTTCCCCACCCAAGCTATAAGGTACCCCTGGGAATAGGTGGCTATGATTCAAGCCTAACAGATTAAGGGTTTTGTAAATTTCATGTTAGAGTTTTTATTTACACTCTTAAGACTTGAAGCTCTTGCTGCCCCCCAAATGTAGGTGGGTGCCTATTGAGGGATTAGTGCCTCTGAAGCAGCAAGAGCGAGCTCCAATTGAAGGAATTAAAGTAGATTCTGAGAGTTCCTGCATCAATAAACATGAAAAGGAAGAGGGGAAAAAACCACCACTATCAATACTAAAGGCCATGTTTCTTTAAAGGACTCTCACAGATCAACCTGCCAAATCTTTCATACTAAATGGACACAAGGGTGATCCTAAAAGCATACATGTGTGGGTATATCCACATACCACTAAGCCCATCAGATACTTGACTGACAAAGTAGATCTCCATGAGTTGGTGCATTTATCCTCTATTAGTCCCCCATCTATGTGTCCCACACATTTATCCTCTATTAGTCCCCCATCTATCTGTCAAAGTCCATACAGGAATCAGGATTGGTGGGAGGATCACTACAAGCTAGCTTTTGGGGTCTGGTGGTTGCAGTTTTTACATATGTTTCCAGAAAGGTGATCTGATGCAAAGCTGGGCAGGGCCTATGTACCACTAATATATGTGTAAAAGAGGAAATTTGGGGAGGTACAAGGTACAAGAAAAGCTGAACATTCCAAAATCCCCCTCGTCTATATCACTTTACAGGAATAGGTATCCCGTCTTTCTTTGCATGTGGTTACCCTAATTGCAGGCACTATGGGACCAGTTCACACATGTATCTCCATCACTTGGTGGCTGCTATAACAAGTGATAAACTGTCTGCGAATGAGCTATCACAAATCTGATACCCAACCAGACTTTTATGTCACCCAGTATCGCCACAAAAACAACACTGTCCAATGGAATGGATATTAAATTGTGTGCCTGCATCATGCATGAACTCATTTTAACTAACGTTTGTTTTGTCCTGCTGAGAGAATCTGTAAGGTCTCTTTCCCCATTGTTCCTTCCGCTCCCAAGTTTCCCAGAAACACTAATAAATTAGGAACTCCATGTATATAACCATGGCCCCAGTCACACGGGAGGATTTGATCTGCAAGAGGGACGGATCGGGGCGCATCAAGCGGGCATGATCATACCGCAACATCTGGGAAGCGGCGCGTACCCGTCCCCGATCCGTCTCTTTCGGCTGAAGATGCAGAGTTAAAATAAACCTGCAAAGCACTACTACCTACCAGAACATCCGCAGCACGGGCTGCCGTGTGATCGCCGATGCGCCCGTCTCCCGCAGCATGTGAGGCCCCCTGCCAAACTGTGCAGGCGCACACATGCGCAGCTGACTCACCTTGCTCTCCTGTCCGTGGCTTCCCCCTCACATCTTATCGAGCTGGGGAGTGTATACGCGGCAGCTCGGGGGATCTGTCTGATCCCGCTGCCGCGCTTCTCTTTTGCTGCGGCTCTAAAAAGCCGCACTTCCGCCCCGGCTTTTCCTGCTGTGTGACCGGGGCCCATGTTAACTTTTCTCCCTTACAACTTCCCAGATTTGGTTTTTTTTAAAGTAGGTCTCTAACTGTTTTCATTTTGAAGATATAAGGAGGAATGTGTAGGAAGTTTTTGTCTTGTTGGGTGAATTTAGACCCACTCAACCAATGTCCTAGTCTAACAGACAGGTGTCTATTTCATATGTGTCTTCCTGGCCACACATTTTTATTTATTTAGAACATTTTTATGCCACCTCTCCAGGAACCTCCCCAAGGCAACTTACAAAATAATTGTTTAGGGAATTAAAAGATATTAATTAAAATCCAGCATTAAAAAGCCCCAGCCCAGCATAAAAGCATAGGACATTAAAAACAAATTACAGGCAGCTTAAAACAAAGTTTTCCAGGCTAAAATGATGTTTTTAAAATCCCTTAATTAAAAGCCTAGGTAAAGAGAAATGTTTTGGACTGGTGCCTAAAAGAAAGCAATGTAGGAGCCAGGTGAGCCTCAAAGGGAAGGGGATTTCACAAGTGAGGTATCAGTGTGCTACTACTGAAAAAGCTCTGTCCCTAGTTGCCACTTGCCTCACCTCTGAAGGCAGGGACACAGACAGCAGGGCTTGTGAGGCAGATCTTAAATGGTGGGCTGAACAATATGGGAGGAGTCAGCTCTTCTTTTTTTAATCATTTTCTTTATTTGGATGTTGACAAAATATGAAAGTAACACTTTACTAGCCAGGCCTTTACTTCCAGGAGAGCCACAGCAGTGCGTAAACTCTGAACTGATGTGCAAGAGAAGAGGGAAAACTGCTTCCATCTCTCACTCCTATTCTAAAGAGCTGCGACATATTTCAAAACTTGCCATATGAGGTGAGGAATGCTGTACACATAGACAAACACACTGTTCTAAAGGATCATTTAAATAAAGATATGAGGTTCCCTGACTGGAAAAGAAAAGAAAAAAACCCACTAAGGGCTAGGGTATTGGAAACAGGAGTAGTTTATCTGAGCAGAATAAAATACACCCAGGCAGTCAGAACAATACCAAGCATCCATATAGCAACAAATACTAGAAAGTACAGTGTAAATGCAAACTATTCTAGCACCCACACACTGTGCAACATATGAACTTGAGAGAGAGGAGAAGGGAAAGCTGAAGGTTATGCTGTCACAACTGCCCACTTGGTCCCCCAATCTCCTTGCCCAAGGTTTGCAGAGCACCAAGTGGCCTGGTTGTGTTTTAAAACCTTGCCCCTCCCCAACCCCCCCTTTCCCATCAAGAGAATCCCACTCCCCTTTGTTATGCTTTTCCCAGGCTCTCTTGAAGCACCAGGAGTGTTGTATATGTGTCTATGCAAGAAAAAAAACCCATAAACCTGTGGGCTGTCTTCCCCTTCCCTTCTCTCCCTCTCTCTCTGCATCCATCAGAGATGTCCTTATTCAGCACTGAAGTGCTTGGCTACCATGAAGAAAAGCAGCCTTGGTGAGATTCAATGCACTCAATTCACATTTAAAGACTGTGAATGAAATGGACATAAAATAACTACACAAGAAACTTAGAAAATCACAGATAATTGGGAACATTTCATAGACAGAGTGTTACAGACAGAATTCCCGAGAAAAGAATCAAAAAGCACATTGCTAAGTAATGTGTCCACTAACGCAAGAAGATTCCCAACATTGCTGTCCAAGGAATGGGTATAAGACTTAGCATCTTTGGTAGAGTATGACAGGGTCTGGCCATGATCAGTCTTGACACAGAGCTCCAAGCTAGGATAACAGTTACTTATATAGATTCTCCTGCAGCCTGGGGAGTTTCTTTTTTTTTTCCCCATTCCTAACTCAATCAAAATTCAGAGTGCAAGCTGAAAGTTTTCCCTCCAAGATGGCTTCTGACCCATCATGACCAAAGATTGGATAAGGAGGTTAAAGCATCAGGCATGGAAATTAAAACTGATCTATCATCCATGTTGGCTCCTCTGACAATCTGACCAACCAGCAGGATGAACCTAGGACTCAGTTCCCTTGGGTTAGCTCATAGATCACCAAATATCTGGGATGCAACATTAGGATCTGTATTGCCCATCTTCAGAGACGTGTGTCCATACACATTTTATCTTCTAATAACATATTACCTGTCCTGAATGGAGTTTTGTCTGGGGAAATGCCAAGAACCTAGGCAGTTGACAGCTTTCAGACCTGCACATAGCAGGAGATTTGGTATTCCAGGACTGGTGCAGGGGTCAGAATGGGGAATTTGGCCAGAGCCAGCTAAAAATTCAGGAGGAATATCTAAGCAAGCAGAGATCATTTCGGGGGGGATCGTGGGGGATCACAGTTCCCCCGGGTGAGGTGCAGGGGGCGGGGCACATGACGAAGCCCCGCCCCTTCTTCCGGCCGCCCCCTTCTTCCAGCCTCATTCTGCTGCAGAAGGAGGAAGAAGCAGGAGGGTAAGTTGGCGTCCTCCCCCTCTGCCTGGCCGAGGCCTCCACCACTGGGTTAGCTCATAGATCACCAAATATCTGTAGTTTCCCCTTCCTGGGATGCAACATTAGGACCTGTATTGTCCATCTTCAGAGACGTGTGTGCGTACACATTTTATCTTCTACTAACATATTACCTGACCTGAATGGAGTTTTGTCTGGGGAAATGCCAAGAACCTAGGCAGTTGGCAGCTTTCAGACCTGCACATAGCAGGAGATTTGGTATTCCAGTACTGGTGCAGGGGTCAGAATGGGGAATTTGGCCAGAGCCAGCTAAAAATTCAGGGGGAATATCTAAGCAAGAGTACAGGGGAAAGCATGTGGCAGAGGCCAAACAAGATGAAACTAAGCACATGATGGAGAGCAGTGAATCAGGGGATGCAGCAAAGTGAGGACACCACAGGATCCAGTAACTGAGCACATCTGAGGGAAGCTGTTGCAACTTCTGATATAGTGAAAGGGGCATAATAATAAAGCAAAACATTTGGTTTCCCCAGGCTTTAGGAAAGGCAGGCCACTCCGGTGAGCTGAGCAGACCACTCCTTGATTGGCTGGGGCTGTAGCAGCAGGAGTTCCTGGGCCAAAGGAATTTCTTCAGATATGGAAAGGAAGAAAGGCTGGAGCAGGAAGGAGGTGTGTTTGAGACAGTCTTTATTACATCACCAGGAACTAAGTGAGGCAAACTGAACAAATAAAGCACAGAGATGTCACCAGAGTCTCTTTTGTTATAAAGGAAAGGGGCAGGACAACAGGGCAGAAGTCATAAGAAACATCTGGATAGAACCAAAGTAACTTTAACTATGGTTTGTGAGCCCCCAATGCAACACTGAGTTCAGTTTTCTCTCTGAGTATCATGCACCTGTCCTTGCAGGCTGGCTATTGTGCCGTAATAATTATTACAATGCATTCAGACTGAATGTCTCTGTTTCTACCTATCCTTCTGCCAACTCATCTCCTAGAAATGGCCTAAGAATTGCATTTCATGAGCCCCATGTGAGTGACAGAAGACTGTCTGGGCACTAACTCAAAATGGAGGGAGGTAGAGGCCGAGACAGGGTTGCCATTCTCCAGGAGGAAGCTGGAGATGTCCCAGAAGAACAACCAAATCTCCAGACTATATAGATCACTTATTTATTGTTTATTTGGTGTAGTGGTTAAGTGTGTGGACTCTAATCTGGGAGAACCGGGTTTGATTCCCCACTCCTCCACTTGCACCTGGCTGGATGACCTTGAGGAAGCCATAGTTCTGATAAGAGCTGTTCTGGAAAAAGAGCAGTTTCTGTCAAGAGCTCTCTCAGCCAATGTTCCCTCTAAGCTGTAGAGTCCTGTGAGCAAAAATTCTACTCTGTGAGCTACCGGCATTAAAGTTGTGAGCAGGTAATTTGGCTACTGCATAAATCAGTGTGCTCTGGAGCCCTCCTTCCTGAGCTGAGACAAAAATGTGTGAGCCGGAGGCTAAAAAACTGTGAGCTGGCTCACATTCACTCAGCTTAGAGGGAACACTGCTCTCAGCCCCACCTACCTCACAGGGTGTCTGTTGTGAGGAGGGGAAGGGAAAAGAGTTTGTAAACTGCTCTGGGACACCTTTGAGTAGTGGAGGGCGGGGTATAAATCCAATCTCTTCTCTCTCAAAAATATTTATTCCACTTCTCCTGGAGAAAATGGCTGCTTTAGAAGGTGGAGTATATGACATTATATGCTACAAAGGTCCCTCCCATCCTTAAAACCCACTTTCCTAGGATCCACCCTCAAATCTCCAGGTATTTCTTGGTATGACAAAATCTGGCAATTCTATGTGATGGACAATGCGAGGCAAAAAGCTCTGTTTCTGGCAATTTGGTACCCATTATTAAATTATATGATAAATTATTAAATTATATGATAACTAATGATAAAGTGCCAAGTAATGTTTATCCTATAGATCTGTTACAATTGTAAGACTTATATACTTATTGTCTTATTGTTGATAATGGTAGCTCTATAAATATGTCAAACCAGCAGTATCTGAAAAAGTAATGTATCACAAATGTACTGTTCTTGTTTATCTTTTCTTTGTTTAATAAAAAAATTAATTTAAAACAAATCTCCAGGTTTTTCTGAACCTGGAGTTGGCAACCTTAGCAAGCCCAACAAAATGGAGGCTTAAGGAACATGGCAACAAGAGGCCTGAATAAGCTTATGTCCCAGAGGAGCTAATACTCAGAGCCAGTTTGGTGTAGTGGTTAAGTACGCAAACTCTAATCTGGGAGAAACAGGTTTAATACCCCACTCCTCCACTTGCAGCTGCTGGATGATATTGGGCAAGATGAAGTTCTGTCAGAGCTGTTCTTGAAAGAGCAGTTCTCAAAAGAGCTCTCTCAGCCCCACCTACCACAGTGTGTCTGTTGAGGGGAAGGGAAAGGAGTGTGTAAGGCACTCTGAGACTACGGGTAGTGAAGGGCAGGGTATAAATCGAATCTCTTCTTCTTCTAAGGTCAGAGTGACCCAACACTCACTCTGCAAATGGAAAGTTGTTTCTGTCAGTATGGGGACCACCAGAGCTTACTGAGACCCAGGGTATCAAGGGCCACACAGCAGCTAGCTTGACAGAATAAATAACCAGTGTGGTTAAGAGTGCCAGACTAGTATCTGGGAGACCCAGGTTCAAATCCCCATTCATGACATGGAATCTCGCTGGGTGACCTTGGGCCAGTCACATACTCAGCCAAGCGTACCTCACAGGGCTATTATGAAGATAAACTGGAGAGGAGAATGATGTAAGCCACTGTGGGTTCCCACTGGGGAGAAAGGCGGCATACAAGTGAATTAAATAAATAATAAACTGCCATGGAAATAAGCTGCCCTAGACCCCTAAATCTGCATCAGGGAGAGAGAGAAAATGAAAGGGAACTAGGGACGTTGTACACACACACACACACACACACATTTATTATGTCAGGCTTCCACAGTGCTGGCTCTTTGTGCAACTTTCTCCCCATCTCTCTCTCTCTCTCCTGCCTGTCACAGACAATGAAGCTCTACCCTTGGGATTGCAGAAATAAATAAATCAGATCGATCCTTCATGGGCTGAATATTTTGGTAGGTTCCTCAGCTTTGAATTCTTCTCCTTCCTCAGCTTTCACACAAATCATCACCAGTTTTTTTCTTCTGTAGCTGGAAGGAGGGGGGGGGACCTTTCACTATGACAAATGTTATTCTGCAGGAAAACGCAGTGGAACGGTGCCAAACAGTAGGCTGTTTCCTTACGATTTCTCCAACTTGCTCCCACAACGGTTTGCCATTACATTCCCTGTGGGGAATGGCATTATTTCCTTTATTAATCAGCTCCTCAGGGGTCTTTGTGAAAACAAATTCTCTCCAACACTTGTGCAGTAAAAAAAATTACACTCTCTGTCTTTGCCCTCTTTTATAGAGACGCTTTCATTATTTACCCCCCTGGCAGTCACTGTATACTCATCTTTGTTACAGGTCTGAGTAGGATTAACTATTTCCCAGGGACAGCCCATATACTGGAGGCTGTAAATGGTGGGTAAGAGTGAAAAAGAAGTATGATGTCACTGCAAAGGCAATTTGCAGGGTCGGGAAGCCAGATGTTGGTGGCCTTGTCCAGAGATGACTCAATGTTCATAGAAAAGGTGTCCAAAATTGGTTATTTCCTTGCTCTCAATGCCCACTTTTTGTCACACCAAACACTGCATATGATCACCTTGATGACTACATTTTGAATGATTTTGTATCTGTATGGCAGCAGTGGCAGAGGGTAGGTTTGAATCCAGTTGTCCCCCTTAATAGTCCAGTTCTCTAACCATTCTGTGGGGTATGCACACGAGAGGGAGAGGACAGCCATGGCCAAGAAGTGCATGCACATATAAACTATTTGCAGTGAGGGCCTGAGCAGTGAATCTTCAGGGGGGGAAAACATAGGCAAGGCTAGAATAGAGATTGTTTTAAAAAACAGAAAGACAAGATGAGCAGCATTCCCTCCCCCAAGCAGTATGGAAACATCTCATATATTTTATTAATTTTTACCAGAAAGGCAATAGATAAGAAATGGGGAAAGTAGTGTAAGAATGAGCATGCACAAAGAATCGGCGAGCCACTGTTAAACATTTGGGGGGCGGGGAGAAAGCTGTTTTCCAGTGTTCAAGGGCACTAACCACAATTTGCAATTAACCTATGATCTGAATGAGGGGAAGTTAGAACATCACTGCCCTATCTGAGCCTGGCACCGGCAGGCCAGTGATAAACATTTCAAGTTCAGGCCCAAAATTCCAAATAAAAGAAACATGCAAGCTTGGAATCCCAGACAGAATTAAGGTCTGAGAAGGATTCGGGGGGAGGGGCATGAAGCAGGCAGAAAAGCTACAAAAACACTTGGGGGAGAAACTGATAGCAGGGTAAAGATGTTTATTAATTTATGACATTGCCTTCATCAAGGATCTGAGGGCTGCCTACATGAGGATTATTCCATTTTATCATCACCAAAATCTGATGAGGTAGGTTGAGCTGAGAGAGAGTTATTGGTCCCAGTGAACTACATAACTGAGCAAGATGTTAAAACCTTACTATTCCACTGTACCATATCCCCCCCCCAGTTGGCAATACAGGGAGGATGGAATCTTTGAAAGCAACTCACACATTCATGTAGCAGCCCCTTTAACAGTTTAATCTGGAAAAATTAGCAGATAATAATGTAAAACTGATATCTGTGGGCCAATGCAGGATGCAGGTTGGCCATGTCTCTCCCCCCACCCAGCTAGCTAAGCAACCCTACAAGCTTATTACACAGAAAGTTTCCCTGGGGCAGGCATTTTTGTGTGAACCAGTACAAGTTCTTATTGTCCCTTTAGGTCAGGATTCCCTTAGCCGGAGAACAGGATAGAAACCAAACAGGTCTAGAACAGCTAATCCAACTTTTCTAAAATAGGATATTCTCCTGGTAAGGCATTAGGCTGAATTATCAATGCCCAGAAAACAGCAGATTAAAGGGTGGCATTTTAACATGCTTTAGATGTGAAAAGGTTGCCATAAACATTACGTATATGGTTGCCAGACCCCCAGCAGAGGAGGAGAATCCCCAGCCTATGCCTCTGGTTTCCCACCACTACTCCACCCCCCCACACCCCATCTCCAGGTATTTCCTAACCCAGAGCTGGCAACCCTAGGCCACTATAGTTTCAGGTTGTTGAACACTGGCGGTGTAGCAAACAGTCCTAAAGCCAGAGCAAGGGTGGCAGCCATGTGTCACATCCCTGGGCAACCTAGCCCTGGGGAAGAAGGGGTGAAACATAGGCGCTGCCTTAAGCATGCCAGAATAGGCTTCCCAGCCTCCAGGTGGGGCCTGGAGATCTCCCGCTTTTACAACTGATCTCCAGCTGACAGAGATCAATTCCCCTGGAGAAAATGGCTGCTTTGGAGGGTGAACTCTATGGCATTGTACCATGCTAAGGCCCCTCCCCTCCCCAAACCCCGCCCTCTCCTGGATCCACCCCCAAAGTCTCCAGGTATTTTCCAACTCAGACCTGGCAACCCTATGCCAGAAGCACTGTAAGATGGCAGACTCTGGGGATCAATGAGGGCATCTCAGGAGCAGATAGGAGGAAAAGAAATACTCAAGAGAAGACACAGGACAGCAGGCAATGGGCAGGTGTTTGCCTGGTGCGCACACACAAAATATCCTCTTTGGACAAAGAGACTGGAAGTGCTGATTTACTTCAACCAAGAGGGTAACTTTGAACTGATGTCTTATTGTGTAGTTAGGACCCTAAACAGTAGCTTCTTTGTCTTCTTTCTTACTGCTATGTTCCTTTGAAATATTCTTGCACTCTTTAATAAAAAATTACTTTGACTATACCTGGTTGTTCTGTACTTCAGGTGATGCAATCTGATTCCAGTACCTTAGACTTAAAGCATCCACCTACTGGTTAATCTTTAGTGGAAACCCATTCTGTAAGTGGCCAACCTTTGCAAGGCTGACTTCTTGTTTATTCCCAGGAATACTGGAAGTCTGCCCTTTGTCTTCTAATTGTTGGGATAGTTAAAAGGGCTGGTGGCAGGCTACCCACTGGTGTGTGTGGATTCACACTCCAGGTTTGTCTTGTAATTTTGAGCTCTGCCCACCATACCAAGGATCCCCAGGATTGGAGATTCTTGACAGCCTGCACCTGGTCCTCCATGCCTCGGCCCTAGCCCCTTTGCCTCCTCTGCTCCTGGGGTACTTTGGGAGACCATGGTGGGTCTGGTCTTGCTGGGACCTCCAGGTCTGAGAGTTCTGTTGGCTCAAGGGGCAGTCCTGGTGCTGGCTCAGGGTCCCTTTGGGGAGGCATTTGGAAGTCTCTCATTGGGAGGGTCTGCCAAGGCAGGGGTTGGGTGCATGTTATCCTTCTCATCTGAGGACACTTTTTACCATGCAAACGAGTCAGGCTGCAAGGTGACTGTTAACCTTGGAAACTACTGGTTGGAACTGAGCTAATCAATAGAAAGGGCAACATCAGCATCTCTTGAGTGTTAATTCATCTTTGATAATGTGGATACTCCATGGTACATCCCTGGGGGGAAAGACAAAATGGAGTGTGGCTGATTTATTGTGGCATGCACTTTTACAGACTTGAGTCCACTCCATCAGATGAAGGCTCATGGGGGGATTAACAGGGAAATCATCAATGAAACACAAGAGGCACCTACAGTGACATTTCTATGTCATCCTCAAATGCATGCAATGTCTATATACAACAGCAGAAATTGGCAATTACATGATCTTCCTAGTTTTGCTAAGCTAATTTAATAATGGGAACTTCTTTCTCCCATAGCTAATGCATGCTGTCAGAGGTCAGTCAGATTCCCTTTCAACTCCTTGAGCAAGCACTGCCTTTTCTGGATGGGGAAGTATTTTTCCCTTCTGTATGTCCTGTGCTGTAGGCATGACTGTCATCCTTGAAGCTTTGCCCAACATGAGAGGATCAGCATTTCCCCCTCAGATCTGCTACATGTCAGAGAGAAGCTATCCTCTCCCTTTGTACGAGGCTCAAACAAAAACAGGAAACAGTGAAACTTTCAGTTATCTCAAGGCACCTATGCAAAATAAAAGGATTGAGATTACAGGATGCTTAGTTAAGGTTTCCCAATTCGAGTGATCAAAATGTGCACAGGAAGGTTGAGATGCCATAGCAAATCAACCATCCTGACATAAATTCATAAACCTGGCATGTTTAAAAATGCTTTTTCTGTGTTTGGCATGTGCATATGCAAGCAGTAGAAGTGATGGACAGTTCGTTAAGGTGCTGCTTTTGCACAAAAAGGTGTCAGGGCAGTTGTTGGGCTTTGTTTTCAGGGAGTGAAAAGCCTGTACCAGCCTGGACAAAAGATAAAAAGAATGGGTCTTGTTGATGCAAAGGTTATTGAGACAGCAGCAGCTCCAGTGACATGGCTGGAAGAGCTCTGGAAATGCTGCATTTCTGTGATTTGTGCCTGCTCCTGAGGCTCTGCAAAGCCTGCCCCTCAGTGAAGTCTAACCCCCCAGTACCTATATCAGAAACTAGCAGCCAACATTTCTTCTATATGTGCTAGAAGGAATTTTATATACCTGTTCCTGAAGACAGGAACGTGGCACGTGGCAGGACTTGTACTTTAAGGTACGTACAAGAGTTTGTGTGTTTACAGTGTATTCTCTTCTATTTAGACTTCAGGATTTTTTAAATTTCTTATTTTGTTCAGTTGCAGCAAAGGTGTTTTTATAGCAGCAACATTTGTCTGAATATTGTATTATTCAAAATTATATTTGTGTCTCTAACTTTTCCTTCCTGAGCATCATAATGCTTTAATAGTTTTTTTTTTCCCCTCTCTGTAAGAAACCCACAACTGCTTAAGAAAGAGAATAGCCACTTCAAGCTTGGCAATTTTTTGGCTTCCAGTAGGCATTTCAGTGAACTGTGCTGTTTAAAATTCTAGATGGTCTCCTGAATGACTTATTTGGCATGTGGGCAGACCAACTGAGCCAAAATGGTTGGCTTGCACCCCTGTGGCCTCGAGGAAATAGCACCTACAAGGTATCTGTCAGCTGGTGCAATAAAACTGTCACCAATAAATTGGCAGGGTCGACCTACACAGCTAGAAATTTGACTGTCCTTATTGTGAAATGATAAGAGGGGCAGAAAGAGTGACATACACACCCTGTAAACTACTGCATAGTTCTTGGACATGAGAGAGTGGCCCACCATTCCATTCACAAACACTAGTCAAAGCTTCCCTATGTCTAAATATATAGGCCACTGCTGAAAGGAAATTAGCATTTTCTTCCCAGCATTAGCCATCAGGATGATTAAGAAAGTTGTAAATGTAAGGATCCTAGAAGTCAAAAGAGAAAATGAATATGTGCAACTTAATAGCTCCTTACCATTCATGTTCTTATTAACTGCTTTGTTTGCTTTTTGTCAGACAGAAAATTCAAGCCACTTACCCCCAGAACACACGCACACACATTAGTATGTTATGCCAGTGCAAAAAAGAGAATATACAAAGGCCTCAGTCCACTTACAATCATGCACAGCCAAAGACATGAATGCACATCTGTATCCAGTCTACATAACACAATTTTCAATCCAACACGTAGCATTCACTGCCACAGGAGGTGGCGGCGGCTACAAGCATGGACGGCTTCAAGAGGGAATTAGATAAACATATGGAGCAGAGGTCCAGCAGTGGCTATTAGCCATAAGGTACAGATAGGAACTCTCAGTCGGGGGCAAGTGATGCTCTGTATTCTTGGTGCTTGGGGGGGGATCAGTGGGAGGGCTTCTAGTGTCCTGGCCCCACTGGTGGACCTCCTGATGGCACCTGGTATTTTTGGCCACTGTGTGTCAGAGTGTTGGACTGAATGGGCCATTGGCCTGATCCAACATTGGCTTATCTTATGTTCTTATGTTATTATTATTATTAAGATAAATTCTCTTATTTACTCTTTATCCAACTTCTCCCTCAAATCCATTACTTTTCCCCGTTTTTAGGAATTTGAAGTCTGTTTTGAATCAATGTGTTTTTGACAAAAAGAGAGATTTGAAGAGAGGAGGGACAAGGGAGGTTCTGCAAACTTCCAAAGTTTTTCTGTGCAGATGCTCAGAGGCAGGCAAAACTTCCTGTTTTCCTGCTAGAGCACCACCCAGTGGTGTGTAATAGGAATGGGTACAAACTGAGAAATGAACTGCAGTTCAAGCACAAACCAGGCCAGTTCGTGGTTCATTTAGAACCAGTTTGTTTGGTCGTGTCATTCCCGAATGAAAAATGAACTGTCTTTTTTCCATGGAGGTTTGTTTGGTTCGCTAGGCCACGCTGGGGGTGGACTTGTGGAGAGCCCTAGAAATACCCCTAGCAGTTGTCCAAAGCTTGATTGGCAGCTCTGGGAGCCAACTATGGAGCTCCCATTCTGCTCTATGGGAGCAGACTGTATATATACACCACACCCTGACTCAGCTGCTTTCATGTTGCAGCAGGAAAAGAGAGGAGTTAGTTGTGTGAGAACGAGTTAGGAAGAAGTGCTTGCTGCGTGGCTGATTTAAGGGGAGATGAGAGCTGAGCTTTCCTGCGGGCACCTGCTTTGGGGGACTAAGTCATCCCAAATCCAACCTTCACCAAACTTAGAGGGTGGGTGAAAGAGAGCCTGCTGAAGACTCCCTGTGAATTTGGCATGTCTAACTCACAAGAGGGCTGTTCTACCACCTCCCAAACTCATAAACTGTACAAACTGAAGTTTGTGAAAGTTCATGCAATCAGATGAACCACAAACCACCACAAACCACCATTTTCTTGGTTCATGCCCATCCCTCGAGTGTAACATCAAAAAGCACAACAAAGGCTGAATTTACAAAAGGGCACATATCTGGTGTAACAGAAAACTGCAATGGGAAATGAAAAGGAAATCCCTCTTTTGAAAGAGGAAAAGTTAATAAGAGGAATTAATGGGATAGCTAAGAAACTGAATTTGGGAGTGGGGATTCAGCTCCCCATAACAACTTTTTTCCCCCATCATGTCACAGCTGACTTATGGCTGCCCAGTAGGGTTTTCAAGGCAAGAGATGTTCAGGGGTGGTTTGCCATTGCCTGCCTCTGTGTAGCAACCCTGGTCTCCTGTCCAAGTAGTGATCAGGGCTGGCCCTGCTTAGTTTCTAATATCTGACAAGATATTAGGGTATAACATCCATACCAGCAAGCAAATCAGCATAAATAACTCTCTTACCAAATTAGGCAGCAGAATCTTGCCGATGCTTGGTTTGCTTTAAATTTCAAAGCAAGCATTTTAAACTACTGGCATTTAAAGGCCTTATTTTTAAACAATGGCCCTAAATATTCCATGACAATGCAATCCTAAACAGAGTTATACCCATATGAGCCTATTGATCAGACATAGAATGGTGAAAGTCTGTTTAGGATTGCACTGTTAATTATTTTTGGAAGTTGTAATGTCATAAGCTTTGCCTCCATGAAACAGTGGTGAAAATAAAAACTTTTTCTTACTGGATTTTTCTGTAGCTTAATGGACACTATTCTGCTTTCAGTCGGCATTACTTGGTAAGTATCAAGTGGCAGCAACAACTTGAAATGCAGCAACTAGTGACTACTTGCTCTAAAGCAATTTTATAGAATAGAAAAGAACAACTTTCAGGTCTGTCTAACTTCCAAAGATCTTTGAGGCTACAAGGAAAGGATCTCAAGAGGGTCTTCTATTCTTTATTCTGGCTTGTCTTCTCTCAGACTTTGAACACAGCACAGGTTGAGACTCTGCTCTCCCAACAGGAGAAACAAAACTGAGAAGTGAACCTTTTCATGTCCTTTGGAGGAGAAAGGAGAAGCAGACAGATGAGGGAGGAGGGGATGCGACACTACAGTTAAAGGGAGTCAATCCCTCTTTAGAATCTGGAGTTTAGCTTGCTGCTTACATAAATACAATACCTTTCTTCTCCTATTGTGGATTATATGGAAGTGGTTGGGGGGTACATTTGAAAAACATTAATTGTCTTGCTCAGTGAGATCAAAGGTCTGTCTCATGCAGAAGTCTTGTTTCCAACAATAGCTAGCAAAACATACCAAGAAGCTCAGAAGCAGAAGGTGATGTGGACTGAATTTCCCTACTGTTTGTCCCCAGCATCTAGCAGTAACAGTTGATATAGTACTTAGGGGCCAATAAGCTATTCTTAGCTATTATTACTAATGATCACTTCTCTACTTGTGCAACACAGGTAGGAAAAAAGATTAAGTAATATTAAATACTGGAAATTGCATGCTGCAGTCCACAATTGTTCTGTAGCCAAGCTCTGTCCCACTGACTGGAAAAGCCAGCTTAGTTTGCTCTCAGTGATAAAGGAACAAGAGAACATATAACCTGTAGGCGTGTGTGTTCAGAAGGTAACTGATCCAAACTAAATGTGCCCTGTTAGTTATTTAGAAGGGTAGCAAATCTAAATGAAATTTCCTCTGATTTTGGATTCAAACCAGCTAACGCAGTTCTAATTGCTTTTCTAGTGGCGTGGTGATGTTCACAGTTGCACCCTGCTTTCATTTGCCATTTTGCTGCACCGTTTCCTAGAATTACTTGATAGATATGTGTTTGACAGGCAGACCATTCAACCAAAGCACTTAACTCACATTCACACCATACAGTGCTGTCTCTGACTGGCATTTCTGTGCTCAGTGATTCTCACTGGTACTCGTTGTAAGTGTGCTCCTTGCTTGAGACAATTCAGTTTTCAGGTGTTACTCTGATTGTAGGAACGGGCGAATGTCTTGCAGCGAGTGGTAGTGTGGTAGAAGACAGGCTGCAGAGAGGGACAGAGGCAGAATTTTTTTGGCCTAAGCCTTATTCTTCCCCCCACTAACCCACTGTATTGTAGTGTCTAGCATCTTGCATCCTTTGTAAGTTGGAAGTGGAAGTCATGCTCCTTTAGGGAGCAGATGAAGAATCAGAGGCAGATCTTGCCATGCTCTGTTCTTCCCCACCTTTTTGATGGGCTGCTGACCAGTTTAGGAGGAGAGAGGCTGGGGCTTCTGTCCTCCCAAAAGCCAACAAACATTCATATACAGGGAAAGAATGAAGTGTTAGAAGGATCAGATCTCTCTCTGTGGGATGATTTCTGTCCATCTAAAAGCATTCCTTTGGGGATCCAATTTTATGTGAGTCTGCCCAATCAAGTGTAAAATAAAGTTGTACATTGGTGAGTGGTTGTTGTTGTTGTTGTTTAAAAGGTTGCTTTAGCTTGCACAGGATCCATTCTATACACTCCTGAACTTCCTGAACCTGCCCCTGTCAAAATGACCGCAGCAGGTTCAGAAAGTTTAGGAGTGTATAGACTCGATTCAGTGCAAGCCAGAGATACCAAACTTGGGCACCATTTAGAGGAGCATCTGGGGGAGGTCTGCTCCAAGTTTGGTGTCTCTAACATGCACTGGATCAAATCTATAAAGACATCAAAGTCACAGGAGACCTGCTCTGGATGCTCCTCTACATGCCCTCCAAATAGTTGCTTTGAAGTTATGTAAGCATTTTGATTGAGTGGACACAGTCTGTCTGGAAATGTAATGTCTCCCCTCACAAACCTGCACAAACCTCCACAAACAGCTTGAATGTTTGTGGAAAGTTCATGCCAGTTGACATCCCGTGAACTTGACTTTGCGAACCACGAGCCAGCCAAAATTCATCACAAACTTTAGTTTTTGAGCCAATTTGTGCCCATCCCTACACACAACTGGGCCATAGTTTTTCCAGCAGAGGCTACCAGGAGAAGTGAAGGAGAGAAACCTGAAGATGGGGGAGCAGATAAAGGTAGGTTGGCTCGTTGGTGGGAAGGAGAGAAGGAACCAAGAAAAGGGGAGAAGCTGCAGGGGCTTTCAGGGAAGGGAAGGAAGAAATTGTGTGGGAGGGGAAATAAGCCCCTCCTCCACTTGTAGATATCAATTGTTTGCATCCAGGAAGTCTATGTTGGACACCTGGATGTTTAAAGAAGTACCTGTATTTTTCAACAGAGCTCCTGAAGTAACCATTGTATATCTGAACCTATATGTACCAGTCTCAAAGAAAAATCCTGTGTTTCTTTACTGTGGCACTCAAATCTGTACATTTTGGAAGGAACATCAAAAGCCATCTTGTCCAAGTCCCCACACTGAAGCAAGATCCACCACAAATAGTTTTAAGAGCATTAGAAACAATGCTCAAAAATACTGCTGTACATCTGTATGACAGGAATGAGTTATCGTTGCCATGGAAACCTTAACTTTTGAGGCCCCAGTTTTGAAAATTGCACAAGCATATAATTTGCCATTGTCATGATTGTATGAGAAATTGTTGGTCCTGCGCACCCGTAGAAACAGTTAAACATCTAAACTGCTGGTTGGCATTTTCAGTCGCCATGAATTGTACGTGCCATCATGGAGAAGAACAAGCCAGGCCTTTTTTCTGGTGCCCCATCAGAGATTTGACCTTGACTTTTTGAATGTCCCACTTTGAGCCTTAATGCTACACCACACACACATAGTCAACAACTAATTTTAAACAGGGAACATGTTTTGAACTGAATAAGGGCTGAAGGGGCAGAAATGCTGGCTTTTTTGTGAGAGAGGTGAGCCAGGATTGCTGACAGGCCTGGAGAAAATGTTCTGTTCCTTTAACAGACCTTTAATGAGTAGAAATGGTCATCTGAAGCTTTTCATGGGATGGCGCTAAGTAATATCATCTGGTAAATAACATCTCATTAACCCTCTATTAAAGGAATAGGAGTGTTGGTTGGCTGGTTTTTTCTTTTGTTTTTTCAGGCAGTTGGCAATTCCTGCTAAGACCCTGTCAAAAAGTTGTTTAGCTCTCACTTCCTTGATGGAAACAGCAACAGAGGCTTCAGCTGAATCCTGCTCTCATTGTGCATTTCAGCCTTTTGCAAATGGGCTAAACTGCATATCTGTAATCAGGCCTCTCAACACTGATTAATCTTCACAAGATTAAATCTTCTGGAGCTTCTATATGTGTATTGAAAACAGTTGTCCAAAACCTGAACAACAAGGATAAAGGAATAAGCAAAAAGCTGATATCAGGGCTATGAGATACTCCCATTTGTAATGTATGGTATATTTTTCATTTTTTAATTTGCAGTCTGCCTTACAGATGTCTAAGGATCCAATGAAACTCTGCAAAATTCTGCAGGAATCAATTGAAATCAAAAACAGTATGCAGTAACTGACAAATTATAAGTAAATTTACAAAACTGTGCAATGCATAATGTTAGTGTTTAATGTGTTGCATTAACGGCCAGAGCAATCTCTATTAGTATAATAAGTTTATTTAATTTATTTTTATTATTTATTAGCTGCCTTTCTTCCCTGCAGAACTCAAGTTGGCTTACAAAGTAAATGAAGCAATTTTTTTTTTTAAAGGACCACAATTTTAAAATCTCAATTAGAACTGACAATAAATAAAAACTAAATTAGTCAAATGCACTCCTAAATAAAACTGTCTTCAACTGCCTCCTGAAGATTGAAAGTGAGGGGGTCAGGCGCACCTCCTTGTGGAGTTTGTTCCTTAACCATGGGGTTACCACCAAAAAGGCCCACTCTCGTGTGCCCAACCAGATAAGTTTCCTTAAGTGGTGGGACAATCAGGAGAGTCTCACCCTATGATCTTAATTCCCAGGCACAAACATATGGGAGAAGATTATCTTTCAGATGCCCCAGTCCCAATCCATGGTGGCCAATTGGACAGCTTTGCCATCTCATGTATGTTGTATTTTAAATGATGTGATTATTTTAATTTGTTTACATTGTTTTATTGTTCATGAAACCAAATGACCTTGTTAGCTGCCCTGAGCCTGCCTCGGCGGGGAGGGTGGGGTATAAATCAAACAAACAACAAACAAAACATCTTGAATCGGGCTTGGGAGCAGATCAGTAGCCAGTGTAATTGCTGTAGTATCAAGACCACATGTTTGGTGTAGTGGTTAAGAGTGGTGGACTCTAATCTGGAGAACCAGGTTTGATTCCCCACTTCTCCACATGCAGCCAGCTGGGTGACCTTGAGTCAGTCACAGTTCTCTCAGAGCTGTCCTCTCAAGAGCAGTTCTCTCAGAGCTCTCTCATCCTCATCTACCTCACAGGGTGTCTGTTGTGGGGAGAGGAAGGGAAGGAGATTGTAAGCCGCTCTGAGACTGTAAAGTACTGGGTTCGCCGCATGGAGACTCGGACTATGACATGCATTCAGACGCGTTTATTGTACTTCACACACAAGACAAGAGAAACTGGCCCTGCAAGGGCCAACTATGTACACACCACCCCGCACACCCAGGGTCCCCATAGGAGGGTTTAAATTTCCCGCCAGAGACCTATTGGTGGACACAAGGTGGTTTAGGATCCGAGGTTCCCTTTGTGTCCGGGAACCAAGCTCCTAATTTAGCTGCGGACCCCTGGTCACGGTCTGCATACATAACAGAGACTCCATGTGAAACGCGGGGTATAAACCTAATCTATCCCTCTTCTTCCCAGCAGCTGGCCCCAACCAGCAGTCTAGCTGCAGTATTCTGCACTAGCTATAGCTTCTAAACACTCTTGAAGTAGAGTGCATTGCAAGAGGCCAGACAAGATGTAACAAAAGCATGGATCACTGTGGCTACATCTGGCTGAACCAGGAATGGGTGCAGCAGTCGTACCAGCTGAAGCTGGGCAAAAGCATCCTGAGCCACTGCAGCCACTGAGGTTTCTAAGGTGACTGCTGTGTCAAGCAGCACTCCCAAACTGTGAACCTGATTTTTCAGGGGGAGTATAGCCCCATCTTCAAGTCCCCCTTCTGCTAACCCAGAGAACCTCTGTCTTGTCAGGATTAAATTTCAGCTTGCTCATGCTCATCCATCCTATTATTGACTCCAAAGACCAGTAGTTACCGCAGTACTAGTTAAGATTATGAAATCTAAGCAACTATACGGATTCTGTCTAGAAGGGACAACCTTCTTCCATTAAGGTAGGTAGACTATTCGTTTTAATGATTTTAGTTCTCATATATTTGCAACTGTATTTGCCCTGACTCTAACCAGGATCATTGCATGCATTTTTACTGTGCTTGATATTTTTAAGGACCATCTTTGATGTGATACAATCAGCTTCATCCCCATTCAAGTAGAAGGATTTTAAAACATGAAAACGCATGTTACAAAGTTTCCTTAATCTGAGTGAGATCATTGGTCCCTTTAATGCCAACAGCATCTACTACAATTTGTAGTGGTTCTGAAAGATCTCAGGCAAGGACCCTTTTAACAGGAGATGGTGGGGAATGAATTTGGGACTTTCTGTGTACATAGTATGTGCTTTGTCATTGACTTATGGGGCCTTTGTCTCCACAGGTACTTTACCTCAACTTGGTACCAGGTCCAGCATGTACCTGAACTGCTACTTTGACTTTAAAAATATCTAGGAATTGACGACGGTTCAGTAGGACCCTGTGTCTCACAACAGCAAGTAAAATGGGTACTAATAGTTACAAATTGCTCTGTTCTTATTCCCATTTATGCAGTTCACTAGACTGCATTGTTGCAAGCAATAAAACATGTTTAAAGGTACACTCAGCCCTCCACTTTATCAGCCAGTCTAATGGGACTCTGTTCTTTAAATGTGCTTCCATTAGGAACCTCCCAATGACCTTTAAGTTGTTCCAAATCAAAGAGCATCAGAGCACGTCCATGTATATTATCAAAAGTGTCACGCAGCTGAACAGAGTTATATAACTTTTTTTTTTGTCAGCAGAGGAGGGAGTTGTACAGAGAAAAATTGCTTGCAAGCCTGAATTTAGAATGGCAGAATCATCATCTTCTGGTGGCAGATTGCTTTGCCCTAGATCCATACTTTTCAAAATCTAGCAATTGATCCTGTTATGAAAGAGAATATTAATTAAGAAAATAAGAAATGAATGGTGATAAGACTTCTACAGTTACAAGTTTCTGTTCTTTAAAACTCTTGATTTTGATTCAGCTTTTCTTAGGCTTCATTCAGATGTCTCGTTAAGCCGGTATTGAGCCTGAAAAGGCAAGAAGCCCGCTTGTTGCTGGATTTGCATGTGCTCCTCCTCCCTCGCTTTTCATGCAGAGCTCAATATAGGAATCCCACTTAGATATGGACTACTGGAGTTAGTACTACTGGAGTTAGTTTCCCCTCCACAAAGCAGAATTGTAAACTATGGAGGCCAGCTTCTAGGTGGCGTCTGGGGATCCCCTGGAATTACAACTCATCTCTAGACTACAGAGATCAGCTCCCCTGGAGAAAATAGATGCTTTGGAGGGTGAGCTCTAAGGCATTGTACCCCACTGAGCTCCCTGTCCTCCGCAGGATCCATCCCCAAATCTCCAGGAGTTTCAAAATCTGAATCAGACAACCCACCCGCCCTCCATCCCCCACCGGTGGCCAAGGGGGACCTGGCAACCCTGTTCTAAACCCAAGTTTAACCTAGGCTTAGAGTGCTGGCTCTGATTCTTCTACATGCCTGCATTCATAGGACATGGTCAATTGAAGTTTTCTTTTTTTAAAATTGGGATTCCTTTATCACATGCTGTGCAAAACAGAAAAGGGGAGGAGTGGGGAACACTCACAGCCTTGCCAACAACCAGGGCTCATTCATATTCCTGCTTCATGTGAGTTTGACAGAATATCTGAATGTAGCTCTGAAGGCTTTTGAAGGGACTTGCATGCCCATACAATTTTGCAACATGTGGACCGTACCAATGGATGCAGGGACATGACTCTTCATTGCTTTGCCTTCCCAGCTGCTCACTCACTTTAAAAGGGGGAAAAAGCTAGTGAGAACTGGTCAATTATTTATTTACATGAATCAAAAACTCTTACCTCTTATATCTACTTTTTCTGATTATTATGATATAGTGACTCAGCCCAATTGTACAATATATAATCAAGGAAAATATAGAGGAGATGACAGTCTGCCCCATGTCTGATCCACATGCAGGTTCACAGCCTGATGATGACGGCCATCACTTTCACACTGGTGACCAGGGTTCCCTCTAAGCTGAGTTAATGTGAGCTAGCTCACAGTTTTTTAGCCTCTGGCTCACACATTTTTGTCTTAGCTCAGGAAGGACGGCTCCAAATCACTTGCTCACAACTTTAATGCCAGTAGCTCACAAAGTAGAATTTTGGCTCACAAGACTCTACAGCTTAGAGGAAGCTTTGCTGGTGATTGGTCTAGTTTTCACAGACCATCAGTACAAATGACTAAGGATGCAGATAATCCAGATAACTGGAAATTATATGATCCTAACAACTAACACCCCCCCCCAGTGATCTTGTATGGGTAATTCATTGCCTATATCAAAATCAGAACAGCTCATAAGACTGCCTTAATCAATTTTTCCAATTGTTTCTTCTAATTATAGCCCTCAGATTTCCTTTGCACATGCATTGTTACTTATTGTTGCTATGTATCATGGAGTTTTGTAGTCTTACAACTACAGAAGTATGCAAGCTTTTTTGTGATGCATATTGGGCATGATAGCAAAGGTAATAATCAAGGTGCATAAACAGCCATTCAAGTGAATTAGACAATTAACATTTACCATTTTAAATGGTTCTTGCTGGGTTTGATGTAGTAGAGAATTAGAGTTCAATAGATGAGCTGTTTTGGCATAAAAGTGTTAAGATTCTGTTAGAACACATAATTGTGAGAACAAAAAATGCTTATTTACATGGTACCAAAAACTCACAAGCATTTCCTGGATGATAGTGCAGCCAGTTTTCCAAAAGTGCTGCAGATTTTAGGAAATCTACCATTCATTGTAGAACATTCCTGTACTTTAACAGAACTACACATTTTGCCCTGAGTTCCTTTAATTAATTTTGGGAGCAACCTAGACAGGATGACCCAGGTCCAGCACAGATCAGATACCCATTACAAAGTAGCAACCAGCAGTAACCAACTAGCACAGGCATGTCCACAGTTTTTGGGAGGTTTACAGTGCCAGACTAAGCAGTGGACTTAGATGGACATACTTTTCTTTTGGATGGCACTGTTAATTCTGAATGTGATTTAATTGTACAGTCTGTGAGATGACTTGCCCTCCTAAGCAAATGAACTTTCCTTTTCCTGCGAACAGTTTGCTATGTGCAACAAACTGCACGTGCACAGACCTGATCAGCATCTAGAAAAGCCTCACAGGCATAGATGGCTTTAAAAATGGGTGAGATAGACTGATGGAGAATAGGTTTATCAGCAACTGAAGGGAACTTCCACATTCAGAGACAGTAAGCCTCTCAATACCAGTTCCATGGGGCAATATCAGGGGAAGACCTTGGCCTCTATTCCCTTTTGTTGGCCCTCCAGGGTAACTGATTGGCCACTGATCAAGATGGGTAGCCATGTTAGTCTGTCTGTAGCAATAGAAAAGAGCAAGAGTCCAGTAGATCCTTAAACACTAACAAAAATTTGTGGCAGGTATGAACTTTCATGAGTCACTGCTCACTTCTTCAGCTAGATACAGACACATCCTGTGTAAGACAGGATGCTGGACTAGATGGACCAGTGGTCTAATCCAGCAGAACCGTTCTTATGTTTTCATACTTCCCTAAGATGTTTCTGCTTATAAGGCAGCCACATTTTATAGGATGCAAAGGACAGACACACCCATATGTATCCTGTTAACTTTTTCTTTTCAAATCGGAGCGCTATCGTTTTTTCTTCAGCATCATAATCCTTTTGCAAAAAAAAAGTGAGATTCTCCCCTTTCCTTGTTCTCCTGCCCACTCCCTTAAAGCTTCTTATACTAAATCTATACAGACACAATTAGCATTATTCATATTCCATATGCTTAAATCACTGGTTATGAATATTAAACTGTTTTCAGCCCCCAGGCATTTTTAGATAACAGCATTGCACAGAAATGTGCTAGAAAGCAACTGTAAGGCTGCTGGATGATCTCCCCCCCCCCCACTTCCTCTCAAAGGGAGAGGGTTTTCCTCAATGCAGTCAGGCTTCAAGTATTTCCTGAGTATTTGGGGGACCGGGTAGGCCCTTGTCTCCTGACCCACTTTTTCAGGGCAAACTTCTTACAGTTATCAATAGATGTGAGCCAGTTTGGTGTAGTGGTTAGGAATATGGACTCTAACCTGGGAGAACCAGGTTTGATTCCCCGCTCCTCCACATGCAGCTGCTGGTGTGACCTTGGGTCAGTCATCAGTTCTTTCAGAGCTGTTCTCTCAAGAGAGCTCTCTCGGCCCCATCTACCTCACAGGGTGTCAGCCACTCTGAGACTCCTTTGGGTAGTGAAGGGTGGGGTATAAATCCAATCTCCTCCTCCTCCTCCTCTTCCTCTTCTTCAAAAACCTCCTCCATTAGTAAGGAAATATTTTTTCCATTATAAGTGGTTTCCAGTATATCACTATCATACAACCACTTATCACATGATAATTGCTTGTTATCATATGATAAACATGTTTGTGTCTCATAATGGAATTCAACTTCATAACAAAACAACTCACAGCTATGATAAACTGAGACAGTTAATGGACTCCAGGCTGAAATTTCAGATTCAGCATCACTAACCAGGAAGAAAATCAATTTTTTAGCTGTGCTGCCAGTTGAGGGTCCATTCCTCTGTGTAATTAGAAGCATTCAAGGGGCCGGGGGTGGAGTGGGAGTAAGTAGGTGATCCCAAAAGTTTCTGATTAAGTACTGAACTAACTGACACTGGGTGACACCATTAACCAGTTGCCCAATGACATACTAAATTGGTAAACTGGGGGTGAAGAGCAAGAGATTGGATCTCTGCAGCATGGAGGAACGAGACATCTTTCCTAAATACTGGCATGAAATTGCTGAATCAATAGGTACTGTCTCTAGTTCAGGAGACGGTAGCTCTATGAGGAACCCAAGTCTCTCTCTCCCTTCAGTGCCACTAACTCACCAGGGCCCAATACAGACTTGTAATTAGGGCCCCACCCACCCATGACCCCATCCCATGTTTAAATGGGCTTGCATCATGAGCTGGGGCTTTTCCAAACTCTGGTGAAGTATTCGCATTCCCTTCTCCCATAACTGAGGCCAACAGGTAACCTCTTGATGGACAGAACTTTCCTTAGGAGGTCCTGAGTAAGATTTGATTGTGCAGTTGTCAGACGGTAAGGTAGCCCATCTATGGCCTTCCTAATACGTCTTACAAATGTGCCTCTATTTGGCTGGGAGACAGAACTTCACCTGATCTTTTGTACTGATTATTACAGTGCTGAAGCTCAGTGAGACAACCATTTACTGCTGTATGATTCAATGTTTAGTTTTCAAAAGGATTCTCCAGATAACACATTTTATTTATTTTTTATTTATTTATTTATTTAGATTTCTATCCCGCCCTCCCCGAAGGCTCAGGCCCTGTGTGCTCTCTCTCACTCTCTCTTTCACCTTGTTCTGTCAGGTACAGTTTTAAGGACAAGACTGGGAAATACAAGGTAATTTTATATTTTAGTAGAAGTGGGTCAATACTTGGGGAAGCTCAAACAATCCCTATTGACTTAGGGAAACACATTCTGTGTCTGAATCCAGTGGCACCTTTAAGACCAACAAAAGAACCACTGGGCTCAAACTTTGTTCTGCCACTTCAGACCAGCAAAGTGACCCACTTGAACCATTCTATGTCTGTCAGCCACTGGTCTACACTTTGAGGACAGCTAATGTTTAACTTGTTGGAAATATGTGTGTTGCAAGGTCTAAAGTCAGTCATTATGGGATTAATGTGCTTACCTTGTATGCTATTGTTTAGACTGACCTGGAAGGGAACCTGGCCGAAAGCCAATGGAAAGAAAACCTGGGAAACTGAAGCCTGTTTACTAACAATCATTGGTTAATGCATTCAGGTGATTTCCTTCTAGCGGTCAAGAAGAAAGGAAGAATCTCCATTACTATCTGTGTGTCTGTTGTCGCAAGCATGTAGTCTTAAGTGTTGTTTTGTAGGTTTTACTGTGTATACTTCCCTTCAGAAATAAAGATTTTTTACATATAAAGAAAATGCCTCCTCTCCGGTAAACAAAGATCCATTGCAACCTCTGAATATCTAACTATTTTTACCAATTTTCCAACATAACTGAGCACTGTGGATGTCAGTTTTCTTACCATTTGACAACACCAAGCTGAGGTTGGGAAAAAATGGAACAATCCGGACTTTCATTCAGATTATTTGGAACGTTGATTCCCTTTTCTTGAATATATGGAAAGACATAGTAAGCTTAAAAAGGCACTTCCTGATACTTTGAAAGTTATAGCTACATATTGAATAACTCTTTGGTTTGATTGCTCTTGTGTTTTTCGTGTTTGTAATTATGTTGTTATTGTTGTGGTTTCCTAATAGTATGTGCTACTGTAAATTGCTGTTATATAAATAAAAATATTATTAAGGAAAAAAGAAAAAAAAACCCAAAGTGGAATGCATTGATTGCTGTCTGGACTGCTGTTCACAAGGGACAAGTGACAGCTTAAAGAGAGACGGAAGCATTTATGGAGGAAGAAAGCTCAAAGAACAGAAGATGTTTAAGATCTGGAAAGCTGGGTCTGAATGAGAACACTACAGGGCACTTCAACTCTGAGTTAGGTCATTCATATGACCGAGATGAAAATGAGAAATACACATGTAGAAATCATCTACTGATGTTACTTCCATTATAACTAAAACACAGAGATAATAACATTGTTTTCAGTCATGGTCCAAGAGTATAGGTGTGTACTGCACTTTCATATCACTGCCACTGAGAACTGACTTGTAGGGCTCTGCATTTATACCTCACTGCAACTACTGTTATAAATAACAGCTCACCATACTTTTGGTCAATATAATTCTAGGGAGCAAAATGGACATTGTGCTGGGAGATTCCTGAAAGGGTCTTTCCTGCTTTATACAGTAAACGTCAGAGGTCCAATTCAGATCTGGACTACAAGGCAAATGGCATACTTTTGCCAATTGACATTGCTATCCCCTAGCTATTTTAGCCCTAGAAGGGGGGGATCAAGAGAAAAGCCATCTTTGCAGGTGTCCTCCACCGCTGCCACCCCACGCACACTGGCAGTTACTTTTCAAGGCCATCTACTCAGGCCTGTTAATTAGCTCACACAGTTCAGCTGTGAATCTGTGGTGAGGGGACTCACTCATTCTGGAAAGTTCCATGGATACTGCCCAGTGATTGGTTGAGGAGGTCACAAGGTTACAGACAGCATCCTATATATATAAAAGCCCAGAGTATTGGTACTTTCCAGCTCTCCCATTGGCTGTGCTGTGCGCTGCATCAGCCCTTGGCCCATCAACTGCCACTCAGGAGTACTCATGTACCATTGGCTGGATGCTGGGTCTGCTCCTCTCCCTCATCCACTGCCATTCCCTGTCTGAATCAACTGCCAAAACTGCTGTGTGGCTCACTTTCCCCTCAGTGGCTGTTGCTAGGGAACCAAGCTTGGTTCTGTCAGTAAAAAGGCAAAGGCAGGAGGCTCTTTCCAGGCCTACTTTGGCCTTTGTGGGAAACTCATTGGGGCCAGCTTGACTAGGGTTGCCAGCTCCAGGTTGGGAAATTCCTGGAGATTTTGTGGTGGAGTCTATGGAAGCCAGAGTTTGGGGAAGGGAAAGGCCTCAGCTGAATAGAGTGCCACAGAGTCCACCCTCCAAAGCAGTTATTTTCTCCAGGGGGAGACCTAGATTCTTGCTATGGAAGCTGAGCGGGTGATTTCAGACCAGTCACAGACTTTCAGCCTAACCTACCTCACAGATCAAAAAGGGGAGAGGAGAATGATGTGAGCTGCTTTGGTCCCCACTGTGGAGAAAGACTGTACTTTTCCTCCTGGGGAACCATTGTTGCCAATCTCCAGTTGAGGGCTGAAGATCACTAAGAATTACAACTGCTCTCCAGATAGTAGAGATCAGTTCCCCTGGAGAAAATGGTAGACTCTGTGTCATTATACCCTGCTGAGGTCGCCACAGCAAATTGACACTGAGTGCCCAAGGCTGGGGCACCCACCCAGAGCCTCTTTCTAGAGCTAGTTGTATTTATTTCCACAATGGGCCTTATTCCTAGTTTTTCTATAGGAGTAGTTAGAGAGAAGAATCCTGATCCCCTTTTACCCTTTTCTCACTACTCCTCCTTGCTGCCCAGAAGACTTTTGTATTACATTCTGGAACTCTTTGCTTTAAGAACCAACTGCACTATGTTAGGACTCCAGTAAGTAAGACAGCTAGTCAGTTTTGTTATTTTTGTTTATTTCCCTACCACTGAATTATACATCTTGTTTTAATTTCTTCCTTTGAATTAGATAAAGCTTGGTTACATTACTGCACCAAGCTGGATCAGCCTGGTTTGGGGGGGGGGGCAGGGAGAGGTACCTTCTCTTTGCCTGTCTTCTTTTCCCTTTCCAGGGCTAATAACAGCATGGGTCAGTTTGATTGCTGAATCCACAAAAGGAAGAAGAGTTAAACTCCTTCTTTCCTGTTTCTGAATCAGGGTCTATGGACCTGCTGCTTTGTTTTCAAAAACATTGGGAAGATCTTTCAGGGATCTCACAGTGTCACTTCTGTTTTGGCCCCTCTTTACAATTGAGGAGGTAAACCTATATCTAAGCTACCTACAAATGCTCTCCAGTGTCTAGTTTTCTACACAGAGTGGTTTTCTATGTATGTAGGAGCACTGAGTCCTGAGAGTCCCTATCTATAGCATGAAGCAGCTCACTTGCTACTGCTCCTGTCTCCATTTTTTCTTATCTATGCTTTGCGCAGTTTTGTTCCCTACGCCTTGAAAAACTCATCTCTTTACAACAAGCTGCTTGCCTCTCTCTCTCTCTCTCTCTCTCTCTCTCTCTCTCTCGCTCTCTAAGCACATTCATAAGACTAAGTTTTTAAGAATTCCCTTAGACTGGGCCTCACAGGGCTTTTTTGTTGTGTTGGTACTCACCAGTACTAAGCACCTGCACCTTGGGGGGAGCTCTCCCAAGTCCTGAGGAGGAATTGGTAGAAACTGGTGCAACCTTACAGATGAGTACAGGGATTAAAATGGGAATTATGTATTTATTTATTTATTATTTGCATTTATATCCCGCCCATCCCGCGGGCGGGCTCAGGGCAGGTAACATCATTAAAATAAATACAATTTTAGTTTAAAACATTAAATATTAAAACACAATAAAACATTATAACAATTAAAACAATGGGTACAGTTTGGAGTAGCATCAGTGGCTATAAAGTTCTGGCCCGATGGTACGAGTTAAAGGCCAGTTGTCAGTGGTCAGTAGACAGGTGACAACAACCTCAGGGAAGCCATAAATGGGCACCCGCTGCCTCAGCCAAAGGCCTGTGGAATTGAAGGAGATCCCGCAGGGCCCTGATCTCAATAGGGAGCATGTTCCACCAGGCTGGGGCCAGGACAGAGAAAGCCCTGGTCCTAGTTGAGGCAAGATGGATGTCCTTCGGGCCAGGGACCACCAGGAGGTGTTGAACTTTCGAGTGTAACGCTCTTCGAGGTGTATATGGGAAGAGGTGGTCCCTTAGATATGTTGGTCCCAGGCCGTATAAGACTTTGAAGGTCAAAACCAGCACCTTGAATTTGGAAATCATCACAAACTTCTACCCCTAAACTCGTGGAACTTTGGGGGTGGAGCCAGGGGAAGATGGAGCTGGGGAAGCTCAGCACAGATGTGATGCCAGAGTCCACCCTCCAAAGCTGCCATTTTTCTAGGGGAACTGATCTCTGCTGTCTGAGGATTCTGGGAGAACTCCAGGCTCCACCTGCAAGTTAACATCCTTAGCTCCACATAACAATTCCTCGAAAGTTAACCTTCATTATCTTAAGCAACCACATGCTGCATTCAGAGACAAAAACAGACACAACTGCATCACACCAGACATCTAGTAAAGCAGTTGTCTCTGGACAGGGATCTTGT
This sequence comes from Gekko japonicus, assembly GCF_001447785.1. Taxonomy (NCBI): domain Eukaryota; kingdom Metazoa; phylum Chordata; class Lepidosauria; order Squamata; family Gekkonidae; genus Gekko; species Gekko japonicus. The sequence continues at coordinate 665,563 of NW_015165250.1, forward strand.
CCCCTTTTTTGTTCTCTGCAGCACCAAACACATGGTTGGAGCTAGATAACTGTTAAATAATAATGATTAAAGTCAATTTGAATCTATAACATGCATTTGGTTTGGCAGTCATGGACCTCTGTCCTATTGTATTATGTTAGCCGCAACACCGGGTCTCTGTCTAAGTCATGATGGGGGAATTAGCTAAGAGACCATTTTGCTTAATAGGTGTGCAAGCTAGGGGTTGCAGTCCAACTATACCAGACTCAGAACCCTCTTGGAGCTGCACAGACAACAGATAGGATATGTCTTTTGTGAAATTTATTAAAGAAAATAACCCAAATATACTCAGCTAATCACTGGAATATCACACACACAAACACACACACACACACCAGAGCTAGGAAATAAAGAGGTGTCAGCTTAAGGCTGTATCGGAAGCGATAGCTGATTGCATCATTGAGACAGTTCAGAGCATATGGTTGGCACTGCAGAAAGAGAGGAATATATTTGCCCTATGCCAGCTCTGGCCCTATCCTGGACTGGGTACCATCTTTACGTGGCAAGTGGTGGCTTGGGCTAACAATTATGTGATTTCATGCCCAATTTCAAATCTTAGGGCATAAATATATTAACCCCGATCCCACACAAAGAACTCATAGTGACTGTTTGATAGACCTACATAATCAAGACACAAACTGCCCAGCCCTTCCTGTATATACTACATCCATTCCACCCTAACACTGTAAGGATACCAGCATGGCAGAAATGGTGGGGGACTTGGAGCAACTACCAACAACAAAACTGACAATTTCCCCCCACTGATCAAGGTGCATGAAGACTACGTAGTACTGAATGTTCACATCTCTAACGGATGTGGTGTTATGACAGATTCCTGTCACTCCCCCACTGCGAGACAGATTTTCCCACCATAAGTTTTGTTCCCTGCTTTCCTTGCTGTGACTGAGAGGCCTAAGTAGCATGTTAATATTTGTGGTTTTTTATAGTCTGTCCCATCCTGTCACACAGAATATAATTCAGTTTTTAGCCCAGCCCAGGAACTTGAAATGGCACTTGAGATGGAATAACGTTCAAACAGAAACCTTAAGTTTATTTAACTGGCAGGGGATGAATAGGTGTAGTCAGGGGTTGGAAAAGCTGAGGTAAAATTTGTTGGTATTTCAAAGTACATTTTTCTTAACAGTGATATTGACGTTTGTTTGCATATATTCTAGGCCAGGTGTGTCAAACATAAGGCCTGGGGGCCGGATCCAGCCCATTCAGAGCTCTTATGCGGCCTATGAGCAACTGATGCAAGGGAAGGAGTGCTGGGGGCCTTACAGTGAGGACACACCAACTCAGAGCTTACCAGGTGCTGGCCTTTATACAGTTGCTATCTCCAGTACCTGGCATTACATTTTATGGCACACATGCCAAGAGACATTTATGTCGGATCTGGACCTTGCAACAAATGCGTTTGACACCTCTGTTCTAAGCTCTTAACAGTGAGAGATGTTTTACTTAGTATTTTAGTTACAGCAACAATGTTTCTTCAGAGAGTTTCCTATAACAGTGCAGTTTTCCTGCAGTGGGTCTCTTTATTTGAGCACCTCACTTGCTCATTTCTTGAAACTACAGTTTATTTCTGTCTCCTGAGCTGTCTAAAACTGTTTTCTCTTCACATCAGACCTGGGGTCTTCCTCAGAGCCAAACTCTCAGAGAAACTAAGCAAGAATTCTTCTCCACAGAAGATATAACCCTGTTCCACGCCCATAGCTCCAGTGGGGCATCTCGGGGGCCAGGGCCCCTGACTTACTGCCCAGGCCTCCCAACTTCCCATCTAGCCAATTTATTTTATTTTTCGCATGCACCACAGCCACACCGCGCCATCGCCCTGCCCGCCCTTGCTCTCACCTCTCTCTCTCTCTCTCTCTCTCTCTCTCTCTCTCTCTCCCCCTCTCCCTCTCGTTACTTTGTAAAACTTTTACTCTCTCATCACTCCTGATACAGCCTGGGAGTGTCTGCAGGGGTGCCGCTGACATATTTAAATGCCCCCTGAAGTTAAAAAAAAAAGTCTGTTCCTTTTGACTTGAAAGGGAGTTTCGCCACACTACCGAATCACACTCACCAAATCACCATCCCAGTTCTGGTGTCTATGTAAAGCATACTTCAGCTTAGGCTGCCACTTAATCTCTGACTTGTATTAAGGATTCTTCCTTAGGATAGGAATACTACAGTTGGCAAAGGAGTCTTTTCCCTTCACTCTAAGGTGAACGTGTCTGACTTTTCCTGTCAGACTCTCTGATTCCAAACTCTGTCAGGAACCAACTGACTGCCTTCAAACTAGTTCCATCTGACAGAACCTCTGAACCAAACTGAACACTCTTCAGTACTCAGCTGATCATATAGTTTTTCTCACCTGACACTGGCCAGTCAAAGATGAGGAGCAGCCCGTCACTCAAGCTCTCCATTCCACTGGAGTATTAACCCTTCACCTCCTATATCTCTGATTCTGCTGCCCTAAGAACCCAGTTTTTAAGCACAGTTCATCACAGGTGTTTAAGATCCTTTTTACACAGTCCTATCAAGTTTTTAAGTTATGACAGAGTAACAGATAAAACAAAATTTAGCTCTCCGTACTCTCTGGCCCTGGAGGGATAGCATCCCAGTTCTTACCACAGGGTTAAACATAAAAGGGGAGAAAATGTGAAGAAATGATTTTCCTTCCTTCCACAGAAAAGTTTGGACACCTGCCTGTTCTCTGGCAGATTGTTCTCATGACACTCCCACACACAGCGCCGCCAAAGGATATGAGGGGGCAGGATTGACTGAGGAGTGCAGGGAGACCTGGCATATAAGAAGAGTGCCAAGGCTACTAATGCAGCAATGATCTAGCCCAGCCTGTAATTAATACATGACCTGCAGTGTCTAATTAAGTAGTTATTTTTTTTCTGCTGTGATGAAATGGCAGCTGAAACTTGTATGTTTTATTTCGCTTGAGTTAGCAAGGGAACTGCTTCCAGCTGATCTGCTCAAAAGGCAATGTTCTCCCACCCCTGCTGGACGGGTGTGCTGGTTTTAGATTAAAGCTGCACTTTCCCAGGCAGCCTTTGAAACAACCTCCTGTTCCCTCCTCTTGCTTTTGCTCCCACAAATGCAAATGCATTCTTCCCAGTTCATAAAGTGTGGGGCCAGATGTGATCAGCACATCCACATTTTGTTCTTCTAGTGTAACATTCAAAGAGAAAACTCAAATATATGAGTTATGGTGTAAAAAACAATACAGTAGCAAGCTGGCTGGCTGTGGTCAAGCCAAGCACACACATGCTCAGTGGAAAAGATTATGTATGTGTATAAGCTGGTATGGAAATATGGGCACATATGAAGGCCAAACTATACATCACTGGTGACACACAGATTCCACTGAAAACAGCTTCTCTATCTCAAGCTCTCCCAATCACCCCCATAAAGTAACACTATCCCCTACCTTGGTATTGCCCAATTGTACATTTCCCTGCCCCCCACCAATAGCAGCCAAGCCAATTAAATGGAACAGGAACAAGGAAATGCACAACACAGTATAAATGTTCTGGCACATTATGAGGGAGAGGGTCGTGGCACATGACACAGAGATGCCATTTTGATGGTAACCCAATGTCAACCTTAGCATGATGCTCTGTCCTCCCATAAAGCTGTCTAAGGCTTGGGTCCAGCTTGGATCCAGCACAGTGTTTCCATGGGTGGAAGGATTTCCTCCGACAGACTGTGACTTTCTTGCCTCCCCCCTCCAGCTGGAGTTACAAATGTCTTTCCTAGGACTGCTCCTGGAGTCTCCCTCTCCTCCAGGATCAGCATTTCAGGCTATAACAGAAGTGGGAAGTTAAGGAAGTCACTTTCTGCGGGTGAAAATCCATTTTGCTCACAGAATTACTGCACTGGATGCAAGCTACTGAGTCAGACCACTGGTTCATCTAGATAGGTCAGTATTGTCTGTTCTGAACAAAAGCATCTCTCCAGGGCCTCCAAGGGAATTTGATCCCAGCACTGCTACCCAAGTTCCTTTGAAATTGGAAATACCAAGGACTCAATCTTGGATATTTTGAAAATGCAAAGTATGTGCTGTACCACTGGCTGTGACTCTTCCCAAAGTTTTATCTTTATAATGTTATGTACAACATTTTATTAAAGACTTTCTCTGCATGAGCTTTTTAATATATATGTACCACAGGTAAGTCTTAATAAGGTTGTTTCCCCCCCTTCTTGTCTTAATATCTGCATTCTTACCTTCTCTAGGGAACGAATATCTTAGAAACGTCATAACACTAATGATAGTAATTAGAACCCACTGAATACCAGGAATAGGCCATGTTGCATAAATCATTTCTCTCTTTTTAAACTATAAAATGGCAGAATTTGCTTTAAAGAAAATGATCCCGGTAGATTTAGGAATAATTATAGTACAAAACCCTGTTTAAAAACCAAGGAGAACTTTGAAAAACATTCCAGCTCTGATGGTTCTAAACACCCCAACTGCAACATTTTCAAGGCAGAAACCACAACAGAAGCCAGAGGCTGGCATAAGTGGATTGGTGTTAATTAATTATTTGGTGCATCCTTGCAAGGGAAGTAGGAAGTCCTCCTGGGCAAATAGGAGACCCCTTTGTGACAAGAAGGTGCATGCAGGTGAACAAGCTGGTAACATTTATTATGAGCTGCTAATGTTTGTTGTACTTACATGCAACACTACTCTGTTTTTTAAAAAGGCACAGATTCAGTTGCCATGGTGTTGTCTAACCCAATAGTCCTGACTACTTTTCACCAAGCTAAAGTGCTGTCTACAGAAACAAACTGTTAGATTAGATCCTCTACCCTCCCTAGAGAAAAGCGGTGATATGAAGCACAGTTCTTCCTATACGTGGCAGATTCAATTAAGGATAGGGCATGTGTTACAGTAGTGTTTACATGGAGGAATGTTGAGAAGCAGAGCTGCTCTGGCATTGTGTCAAAAACTATTCTTTCTATACCAATACTAAATTTATATAATCAATATCCTCTACTCAATGTGACAATCCTAGTGCTTCTTCCAGAGCCTAAGATGGTGAAAACTAGGCACTCATGACAATCATGAGGTGTTGTCCCTCCTTGGCTGCTTGTCTCCACTTGTGAGCTTACTCTTATGCAGGTCAGGGTTTGTGAAATGACTTCCACCCACATAGTTGCTTTAAGTAGGGATGGGCATAACACGTTGGGGGGAAGGGAAAAAAGTAGGAATGGGCATGAACCACATTTTTGCTGTTTGTTTCGATTCATGGCTGAACCACAAACTCAACAGAATCATGAACCGATACGAACTAGGAGGTTGGTTCATAAACCAAACCATTTCATATCAGTTCATGACCCCTGCTTTCTGCTCCCTGTAAAAAACAGCTGAGCAGCAAGGAGCAGAAAGCAGGTGTTTAAATGGCTATGAACCATTTAAACCCCTGCTTTCTGCTTCCTGTCGCTCAGCTGCTTTTCATGAAGAGCGGAAAGCTTTCTGCTCTTCACGAACCACCTTAAAAATTGTGGAGTTCGTGGCAGCTCTTCAATTCACGATCTTCAATTCACAAACCAAGAACCAGCCAAAATTCATCATGGACTTTTGTTTGTGAGCTGGTTCATACCAATCCCTAGCTTTAAGAGCATATTTGACATTTCAGACAAGCATTACTTTAGGCCTTGTGAGGCACATTCCTTGCATGACTTGCTAAAAATACTATTAGACAGAGGAACCACATGAGTGGAAGGCTTCACACAGACATCCCCCCCCCCAACTAACATGGACTGGAAGCAATCACCAACATGGGTATGTATATAAAGGGGGACTAAAATGATCCCATATCCTACTTCTGCTTCTTATGCACTAAAGTAATACAATACCTTTGCACTTCAGGAAATATGACTAGAGGTGATGATCTAAAATACATTTCTGGGCTACTGGTCAGATACTATAAGACATAACCAGGTGCTTAGGATATGTTCTAAGTAATCCATGTGCAACTGTTGGAGACCACACTGGCTGGAACATCCAACATGTCTAGACTGTAAGAACTGGAAGAACTGACATTTTGTCCCTAAAATTACAGCCTTCTTGATATGACCCAACTTAAATTCAATCTAGCAAGAAACTTGATCATACTCAATGGACAGGTTCCACCCATTTATGAAACGTTATTCACCTACATTACACTTAAAGCCCTTCCTTATTATAAGGAATAATCTAGATTTTGGACAGATATCAGGAAATAACATGGAAGATATACAAATAACTTGCTATTAGAAAAACTGTGGGTGATATTTGTAATTCCAGAGACAGCAGCAGTTGGAAATTTCAAGCCCTGAAATTTTCAAGACCAAACTAAAGATTGTACACAGCTTTATATTTTCCCTATAGCCTTTTTTGAAAAAGGAAAAGCAGCTTACAGAGGGGTAATGAAATTTTCCACATTTACCATTTCCCCAGTCCAAACTGCACCTGCAAAACATCCACATATTCTCTAATTGTTTTTTCCCATGTCTACATCTGAAACTCCATGGGGGAGGGAAAGCAATGGAGGAACAATTTGTAGCAGGAAGATGTCAGGCAGCAAAAGAAATAAGCTCATGTCTTGCCTACCTCTGCTTTTCCAATTCTTACTGCCCTTATATTAGGATACATGTAAAGGAGGTCTAAAATAGTGTCACTCCTACTTCTGTGCACTGAAGTTACCTGCAGCTGCTTCAGAAAATATTGTGCATGGCTGGCAGAGATACTCTATGCCAGCTTTGCCTATTCAAAATGAAGGCTGTTGGGTTAATTCTACATACATCCATCTGTAAGATCTTGTTTAGTCTTCAGAATCATGGTAGGCAGACAAAGAATTTAAGTCTTCAGATCTGTTATTGAGTCTTGTGCTATGGGATTCTGATGGGAGAGGAGTGGTTGCCATTAAAATTAATAAGCCTGTTGCCAGCTGGAAACGAAGAGGAGTCTGAATGCTTAAGAACTTGCATGCCGACTCTCTCAGTCCTCCTCCACATCTTCAGCTATTTTCATATCATGTCGGGCTACTTAGTCAAGCTGCAAATTGTCTAATTTGGAGTACACAATTTGTTCCTAATGTGCATTTTAACAGCCAGATTTTGTTTTCAGGTGTGTAATTAATTTCTTAACATGATTACTCTCCTAGGAAACTGCGAACAAACAATCCTGCAATTCAGGCTTGGAGAAAAATGCTATTGACACAGGCAAAATTGAGGCAATAAATGACTCCACAAAAATTGAGGGGGGGAAAGATGGCCAAACACAGGTCTGTCAGCACACTTCCAAGGGATCAACTGTCTCAGCAACATTTACTGAGATGTAAAAGGTCAAAAGCAAACTATGTAATATGATAAAAGGATGCAAATGACTATGTTGTTGCAGAGCAAATCACCACTAAGAAGCAAGTTCACTGTCTCATAAGAAATTGCAATACAATGGGTATAACCAGAGACAATAGTACAGTAGGAAACAATTAAACATCAAACTATGCCAGTGATCCCCAATGTGATATCTATCAGTGTACAATGGTATGCTTCCTTGCACTCACTTGCTGCCATGCTTCCTGACCTCTTCCACTTTCCTTCCCTATTATTTTACAGTTTGCTGTAGTGGTTAAGAGTGGTGGACTGTAATCTGGAGAACTGCGTTTGATTCCCCACTTCTCCACATGCTGCCAGCTGGGTGACCTTGGGTCAGTCACAGTTCTCTCAGAGCTGTTCTCTCATGAGCAATTCTCTAAGAGCTCTCTCAGCCCCACCTACCTCACAGGGTGTCTGTTGTGGGGAGGGGAGGGGAAAGGAGATTGTAAACCACTCTGAGTGAAGGGCTGGGTATAAATCCAACTCTTCTCGTTCTCCCCCTCCTCATCATCCTCCTTCACCTACTCTTTGCCCTGTTCACATTCCATCCTTTTCTACTCCTTCTTTTGTCACCTTTTACATGCTTCGCATCCATTTTTTTCTGCCCTGCTTTCTCTCTGAAGTCTCTGTCCATATCCCCATCCCCACAGCTGGTGCTGCAACGCACTTAAGGTGACAGGTATATGAAGACAGATGAGTGGTTGTGATGGGATTGAGGTGTAGGTAGAATCTAAGATCCCGGTGCCTCCCACAAAGCTACAGTAATGGGTAGATGAACTTGCAATTTGACTCTGATGGAGGGGGGCTGCCTGAAAATACTTCACCATCACAATAACTTCACCACCAGATGATAAGAAATGAGAATGAGACCCTCCCTAAAGGAAGTGAAAGTAAATACAAGAAATGCCAAAAGCAGAAGAGAATTTATTTATTATTTCAATTTATATCCCACCGATCCTGCAAGCAGCCTCGGGGTGGCTCAGGTGAATTTATATCCTCCCCTGCCTCAGCCAGGGAAACCTACCCTTCCCTTCTAGTACCTGGCACTTCAAGAATGCATTCTCATACTCACTAAATAAAAAACACTAAACACAGGACAGGCTTAAAGATGCCCCAGTACTGGTTTCAGCTGGATTCCCCTGACAAAGGCCCTGATCCCACAAAGACCTGTGGATGGCCACTGAGGCAATCCAATGCAATTGATTTTAACTAGATAAATTATTAGTCATCTCAAGTGATGACCCTGTTATATGGAGCAGAGTTAGGGCCATGACCCTCTATAACAACACATTTTGTGGAAGTGACATTGCCCTTTCTCAGGACTCTGAAAGTATCCCCAGTCTCAACAAGACTCAGGACCTATGCATGTTATGAATATGCATATATACAGTTTGCAGCTTTGGAGACTGAATTTCAATGAATGCAATGCCCATGTTTCTGTGGCACTTTCAATGGAGAGTCCAAATACTTGAAAGAAGGGGTTTGTAGCAAGAGCCGGGTAAAAAGGGTCTGTTTCAGATGGGCCAGGGTCCCAGGTGGAAGGAACGAGATCTTGGGATTGTAGCAGATACCCACATGTTGACTAGTGTGGAAGAGTCCAGAGTTGCTTTGTATCTGAATCTGACAAGTTGGTGAGCAACCCTGTGTGTTATATCTGGAACATTTACCTTACTTTATTACCATCTAGAGGCCAGCATTAAGGAAAAGAATGAACCAGCCAAACGCAGCATGCAGTCAATCTCTATAGGCAGGGCAAATGTAACACATTGTACCAGTAGACAAGTTTAAATGGATATTGTTGGAAAGTGCTATATGTCAGGACACAGTAGGCAATTTTCACTACTGAATTGCTAATAAACGTACTCTGACATAGCTGGCAATCCTGTCAAACAAATAACTAAAGGAGTAGGTACTACTTCCAGTCATGTTCCTCTTTTTAATTTTTTATTCCAGCCTTGTAATTCTGGAACTTGCCAGCCAAAATATAAATGAAATTTCTGCAACAACATAACAACAAAAATTAAAGAACTGCACATTCCAAGGAGTCTTCTTGGGACTTCAGGAATTTACACCTTATTTGTATCAGCAGTAACTGCAGATAGATACGTGGGGCGTTGAGCTCTCCATGGTCCTGCACAGGCCAATTGCAAAAAAAGAAAGTGACACCGCAATCCTAAACGAAGTTACTCTTTTCTAAGAACATTAACATCAGTGAACTTAGAACAGTGTAACTCTGTTTAGGATTGCACTGTAAACTGGCTAGCTTTTGCTTTATTCCATTTTGATATTAACAAAAGCCAACTGATTGAAAGGGATTATCATGGATTCTTTGGGGCTTTGCTAGATTTCTCTGGAGACAGTCTGTGTGTTCCACACCCTCACCAGCTGTCCTAGGATTAAAGCTATGCTTAAAGTTATAATCCAGTCACTGCAATTTCTTTCTCCTATTCTGCATTTGTACTATGTGGGCTACTATATCCCATTAAAGTGGAATATTCTTATGCAATAATTTCATGTAAAGGACTAGTCATACATCAGCCTTCTATATACATAAGCCTTTGAAATAATCTTATTCAAAATTTCTGTAACCTACTGTTTTAGAAATAATCTGATCAGGTTGAGAAAACTAAAAGCGATAGCAAGTCTATTATTGTCTTTAGTTGTCTTTATTAATTTTAAGGTGCCTTAATACAAAGGCACAGCACATTTTTCTCGTTATATATTATCCTAACAGACTGCAGAGATTTTTAGCATTCAAAAACTACAATACGCAATCAGTTGAATGAGTTCCTTTCATATCTTATTGCCAAACTAGTTTTGAATCTGTCTGATCATCCTGGTAGCTCCTCAAAACCTTCTGCCAACATTTAGCAACTTCTTCTGTTTTCATATCCTGTTACCTTTTCAGACAGTTCTCTTTTATATGTTCCTCCATTCTTCAGCCGAGCTCCCTGACTTCTCTGCTTTTCTTTTCCTCACTGCTTCAAAGAGCTCTTCCTGATTAACATCTATATATCTAAAAACCAAGGGTCCCTCTGTGTGTGGATACTTATTTCTGCAGAACAAGGGCACCTGGAGGCTAAAGAGGTTTTTCTGCACACTTGGAGTACTCACTAGGGTTGCAGAAAAATGCAAAAAGTTTTTAAAAATACCCCCAAAATAAAAAAAACCTGAGTTGTCTGCACTTGCACAGTCCAAACTCGTGGTTCCTCGCGCCAGACTTGGAGCTTCACTCAGTGACTGGCCTCCCCACAGCCAGCAAGACAGCCTTGGAGTAATGGGGCAAGGGGATGCCAACATTGCTGGGTCCTTCTCAGGCTGCTGACCTCCCCACTGCTAGCAAGGCAGCCCTGGAGCCACGGAGCAGAGGATGCTGCCGCCAGATCCCTCCCAGGCGAGTGGCCTCCCCGCTGCCAGAAAAACGATGAAGCTGCAGAAAAGGATGCCGTGTGTGTGAGAGAGAGGGGGGGCAGACTGAGAGGTGGTGGGGGAAAGAGGACATTGTCTGAGAAGGGCTGGGGTAAGAGAGGGGTGAGACACACAAGTGGTGAGTGGACAAAGGGGGTGAGAAAGAATTCCTAGAGAAGGGGGTAGGGAAGAAAGCTAACATCAAAGGGGTGAGAGTGGGAGGTGAGGGAAGATTGATAGATAAGGGTTGGGTGCAGAAAGACAGGAGGGAACTTTGACAGAGAAGGGGGGAGAGGAAAGCAAAGGTGGGGGAAATGCCCCCTCCCCGCAAGTCTCTTGTGGTTCTCCGCTTGTCTATATATCTAATAACCACTCTGTGTGGATACTTATTTCCATCAACAGAGGGCTCACTCTCCCCCAACAGCTTTTCCTGCATAGTCAGGAGACTGCCTGGGTTTGCAGGAAAATCCAAAAAGTAAAAAAAAAAAAATCCCTTCAGGGATGGTTGAATTCCCCCCCCCCAAAAAAAAACCCTTTGAAATGGCCTCTGCAAAGATCTACTTCAGGCATCGACGGTGAGAGATTAGAATGTTTGGGGGGGGAGAAGGGCGCTTCTAACTGGCTCTGTCAGTAAAAGGGTGGGGGAAGAGCCCTTTCCAGGCCTCATTCAGCCTTTGAGGGAGGGAGGGAGCCTTGGGCCAGGCCTGACAAGGGTTGCCAGTGCCAGGCTGGGGGATTCCTAGAGATTTTGTGGTGGACTCTAAGGAGGGCTGGGTTTGGGAAGGGAGAGGCCTCAGCTGGGTATAATGCCACAGAGTCCACCCTCCAAAGCAGCCATTTTCTGCAGGGAGACAGACCTCTGCAACCTAGGGTCCAGTTGTAACTTTGGGGGGGTCTCCAGGTCCCATTTGGAGGTTGGCAACCCTAGCCCTGGCAGCAGTCTAGGGTTGCCAGGTCCCCCCTGATTTGCATGACTCGATGATGCCCAGCTGCTTGCTACTGTTCATCAGCAGCCACCCTATGAAAGCCAGTGAGGTGCAGCAGTTAGAACTTCAAAGTAGGGTCTGCAAGACCCAGGTTCACATCCCCATCTTGCAGTGATTTTGGACCAGTCACATACTTTCAGCCTAACCAACCTCATAGGGTTGTTGTGCAGATAAAAGGAGGAGATAATAATGTAAGCTGCTTTGGTCCCCACTACAGAGAAAGACTAATTTTCCTAGGTAGGGGCTATGGGGGTGGAGACAGAAAGCAGAAGACAGAGAGGCAGATAACAGTAGGTTGGCTGTTGGGTGGGAAGGAAACAGGGTTGCCAACTCCAGGCTGGGGAATTTCTGGGCATTTGAGGAGTGGAGGAATTACAACTGTTGTCTAGGTGACAGAGATCAGTTCCCCAGGATAAAATGGCTGCTTTGGAGGGTTGAGTCTATGGCATTATGCCCTGCTGAGGCTGCTTGCCTCCCCAAGCCTCACTGTCCCATGGCTCCACCCCCAAATCTCCAGGAATTTCTCAACCTTGAGCTCGCAGCCCTAAGGTGAATTGATCTCCATAGCTGGGGGATCCGTTGTAATTCCTGGAGTACTACCACTGCTGCTGTGGAGGGAGAGGAAGCAGGTGGGTGGCTAGGAGCACCTCCACCACCACTGCTGCTGCTGCTCTGCAGAGTGGGGGAGGAAGCAGGCAGTAATTGTATTTAACTTACAATTTTATTTAACTTACAATTACTTTAGAGTTATGTTGTTGTTGTAAAGTTGTATATTATAAAACTAAAATAAAAATTTATATTATAAAAAAGAGAGAGAGAGTGATGGGGGGGCAGAAAGACAGAAAGAGTGATGAGGTGGAGAGGTAGAAAAACAAAGAGAATCATGATGACGGGTCAGAAAGAGAGAGGAAGTCACATGCATGGAGGGAAAATAGAGTAAGAAAATGGGGGCAGAGGGGAGAAATAGTGTGAGAGAGGTAGGGCGTCAGGAGAGGAAGCAAAGGTGTGATGAATGAGATAACCATCCTGCAAGTTTCTTGCGGGTCTCCACTTGTTCCAGTTCTAAATCTCCCCACCTACCTGCTCACTCGTGTGTGAGGGTGTTCAAAAGCCAGTGTAATAAATCTGTTACATTGTTGGATTATGACTTGGAGACCCAGGTTCAAAACCCTACTATGCCATGAAGCTCACTGGATGACCTTGGGTCAAACATTCTCTCTTGGTCTAACCTATCACACAAGATTTTCATGAAGATAGAATGATGAGCTGATAATGTGTGCTACCTTGGGTTCCTTGGAGGGCAACCAGGATAAAAATGAGATATGCAGATACATGGTTTGGTTATAAAATTTCATTCTTTCAGAAGTCAGGATATTTGTGTACATCCTATGACATTACTCTACCACAGCCTGCTGCCTCATATTCCCCATCAAGTAAGCGTTGTCCTTTATTTTCATTGCGTCTCATTACCTATTAGAAACAAGCATATATTGCTAAGTTATGTCACTAAGTGACGTTATTCATAAATTTTAGCATGCTTAACATTGATCAAAGTTCATGCAAATTTCCATCAACATATAATTAGGGGATCTCTGATAAAATATTGGCGGAACCTGAAAGAAAAATATAAAAAAATACCACGGTGGGTTTCCCCACTTGAAGCATTCATAAAACCAACCCTTCTGACTAAAGACAAGATAGACACATACGAAAATATATTAGATAAAAAAGACAAGATTAAAAACTTGGACATAGCAATGAAGCACTTAACATGGTGGGAAAGTACACAACTTAAATCTATATGCAGCAAAGATAAAACTACGGGGTTCTATACGGGAAACAATGAACTAGATAAAATTTGGTTGTCAACCAGTGATAAGTTAATACAAAAAGTATATACTTTTCTGATAGAACGGTATTTGCAAGATGAGATGGTTAAACCCTCAATGGTAGCATGGATGAAAGATGTGGGTTATACGATAGATATTGATGACTGGGCCAAAATATGGAAGTCTATGAGATATCTCAGTTCAACAGCATATAAAGAAAATTTATATAAGAGGTTTCATAGATGGTATTGGTCACCAGATAAAATTGGAAAATTTGCACCTCAAACTTCAAAAAATTGCTCGAAATGTAATAATAATATAGGAACGTATTTTCACATGTGGTAGAAATGTTGCAGGATGCAAAAGTTTTGGAAAAGTATAAAACAGATTATATTAGAAATGATGAATACTAATGTGGACTTGGTACCAGAATTATACTTGTTGAATATAATTCCAGATAACCTAGATAGAGAAGACAGATATTTATTAACATATATTTTAACTTCATCAAGAACTATGGTAGCCCGATGTTGGAAATCAGATAAATTACCCTCTAGATTAGATATAGTTAAGAAACTGCTGGAGATAGCCGAATTGGATAAACTGACTATGTTATTACGCGGTAAAGATGAGACAATATTCTGAAAAAGGTGGATAAGAGTATATAATTGGTGGGGGGGGAAACATTGTATGTAAGACTCCAAAAAAATGACAATGATTATATAAAAGTGCTTACTGGCTGTTTAACAAAAATGAATAAAGTATTAAAAAATATTTCTGGTTTAATTGTGACTCTGCATACAGACTGGAAATAGATCCTACTCCACAGTATGAGATTTCTCTGTAAGCATTCCCCTCTCAAAACGAATTCCAAGTAGAAACATAGTGTTTTATGTCCTCTCTATGCAGGTGGCAATCTGAGAAAGGGCCTTCTCAGGAGTGGCACTGAAACTTTGGAGCTCCTTCCCCAGAGAGTTATCTGTCTTCCTCTGTCATTCACTTCCACTAGAGGGTGAAAACTTTTTGGTTTTGTTTGATATTCCCTCGCTAACTCTCATGAGTCCTCCTCCTGGGTTCTCTGCTTATATGTATTTATGTGTTTAATGGTTTTAAACATCTTATTTATATTCATACTTTAACTGCTGTTTTTAATGTTTAAAATGTTTTAATGTTTGTGTCCTCGGGGATCCTGAGCTGGGTCAAAAGCCAGTATAGAAATTCTGTAAATAAATGTAAATAAATAAATAAACCTTCTAGTGACTAGAATTTGACTTGAATGCAATGAACTCTGGAGGCTTCTCCAGCTCTAGTGTTATATAAGACGAATAGTGACCTGTCAACTGTTGCCCATGGAGTTGCAAAGACAAATGAGATATTTGGAAAATCAATAGACTATAAGATCATTATGGTAAGCACCTACAGGCCACAGAACATGCTAGAAAGCAAATTCTATGGGTCCATGCATTGGCTATAATATGCATTTTTAAAAAATATACCACTATATTGGCACAAACTGTGATCTCAATATTTGCATCTTGGATAGCATGCCAGTTAATCTGGTCACTGCTCCATCTCTCTCCCACTATACCTTTTTCTCTATTAGCTTTGGTTCTTCTGCTATAAACCTATGGCAATAAAGCTATGGCAACATAACTGGGCTGCCTAGCATACTGGCTCAAAACCAGTTCAGGTATAATTATGTGCAGCCATCTCTCATTCAGCGTGATGGCAATGCAGAACAAGGATCCTTACAGTGAATCTACAGAATTATGAATCTAAAAAGAAGAGTTATACCCTTCGTCTTTTGAAGCCAATGTGCTTAGAAAGGTCCGCTTAGGGCTGCACTGTTAGAAATGCAAAGACCCACATGCTTCTTCCATTTTTAGATCTTTTCTCATTTGTATTGAAACCCATTTGAGTGGGTTTCTCTCACCATATGTTGCAATAGTCCTTTCGTCTCCTGAAACTCATCCAGCCTGGCTGATCCTTTTAAGTTTCTCTTTGTAGCTGTTAATTTGGGTAAAATGAGTTGCACAGAACTGAAGTTCATCCTCCTCCAACACAGAGAATGAAGGAAGGATGGGTTGCTTGAGAGAGCACCTCTCTGCTTTTTGTTTCATGAGTTAACATTGAGCTAGATGTTGCTACAGTTCTGTTAGATCTTCAGGCAGCACTTTAGTGGCACCTGGTCAGTGCCGGATTTACGCATAAGCTAAATAAGCTACAGCTTAGGGCCTCGCAATCTGCTGGGGCCTCGAATAAAAACACAATATAAAAAATGATTTCAAATATTAAAAAGGCGTATATATTTTAAATTTTTCTGAGACCAGCTGATGTAATTTAAAACAGTAGGGGGTCTCTGTGTTTTGTATAGCTTAGGGCCTCAGCAAGTCTAAATCCGGCCCTGCACCTGGTAATAAATTCAAAGCATTGCAAAGTTTACCAACACAGTGAATTTAAAACATCAGCTAGTGGGAAGAAGAAGACAAAGTTTCCATGAGTTTCACTTCAGGCAGCACTTTAGTGGCACCTGGTAATAAATTCAAAGCATTGCAAAGTTTACCAACACAGTAAATTTAAAACATCAGCTAGTGGGAAGACAAAGTTTCCATGAGTTTGATTCTGCATTTTTAAACAGGCAGCCAACTACAGGAAGTAGATTACATGTACTGATCAAGTAAACTCACCCTCATATAATGTATCATTAGAATGTAACTAGACATTAGGCGTAACTTAGGCCAAGCTGACACAAACAGCAGATGAGGTGCTAAACCTGTGTTTGGATTGTTCTAGTTTAAGCTGTAGGTGGTGACTCACATGTTGGAATGTTTCATATAAAAAAAAGTTGTGCATATAGAGAACTATTACATCTGGTAGAAGGCTAAGTAGAACTCTATTCCATGACATCATCTTTGTGCGTGTGTGTGTGTGTGTGTGTGTGTGCACGCATAGGAAGTATTTTGTTCGTGGGACTGCTGTTAGAAACACTGGTTTAGATCCAAACATTGCTTTCCACCAGTAAAACAACCTTTCTGCCAGTGGAGGAGGGAGACAATTTTTTTTATGATTCCCTTCCCCTGCTATAGACCTCCACGTTGCGTGAGCACTATTCTTGAGGGTCTCCTGAACCCCTTGTTGCAGTATTTCAGGGAGTGCAGTGGGACATTCCATCATTTCCTCTCACTGCTTTAGAATGAAGCCATTATGGTCTTCTGGATATAACTGATAATCTCTAAACATCTTCCATTATGGTTTGACTGTTGGTTTTTTGGGGTTCTCCATTCCCATAGTGCTCAGGGTGAACTACAAGAATCTGACGCAACTGATAAAAAGCACCATCAGGCTGTGTTTACATTCTAGTGTGGATCCTCCTTTTATGAGTAGTCATCCATCTATGGGCATTGTTACCAGTCCTAGCACTTCTCCCAAGCCTTTTCTCTTTTCAGTTCCACTAAACCAGGTACTGATATCTGATATGGCTTCTGACGCAGAGAAACATAAACTAGTTGCAGTTTGGGGGTGGTAAACAATGCACAGCAATTTGTGCACACATGCACACAATGCACCCAGAACAGTTATGCTCTGCAGAAGTACAATAAAGAAAAGCCATGGGAAGAGTGGGGTGAAAGACAAGGAGGCCGCTGTAATCATCACTGCAAGATTCTGATGTGAGCAGAACAGAGAGGCTGCTAGAAACATGCCGTGTCCAAAGGAAAAACCCATTTGTACTTTAGCAATTACAGGGTGCGTGCAAGCAGTACTGATAAGAACTATGAATTCTGTATCAGTGCTGTTAAAATGTCTTGGTAGAGGGAGGAAATACTGAGGACATTTTTAAATAACATGTAGGTGTTCTATTAGTGCTTGAGAAGGTGGCAAAGGAGTGCTAGCTACAGTCTTCTGACCTAACTATAAGCCATGAGTACTTTTGCTTAAGTATTTGCATTACCTTGGATATGAGGCTAAGACAACCCAATGCAGATTTACATATATAAGAAACAGCCCTGCTCCAATAATAATTTAAATCTGTTTCTTCCCTTATTACCCAAATAATCTCAGGAGTTCCAGAAAAAAGTTGCAGGAAAAAGCTGAAACTGTTCTCAAGATGTTGAATCGATCCATTGGAAACCATCATTTTGAAACAAAGCACAAGCATTAACATGGCAATAAAACAATTAAGAAATTGCATAGTAGGATCTTACTTATAGCAACAGACAGTACATAGTATGTACAGTAGTCTAGTCCACAGTCCCTGTGTCTTTACCAAAGCATCTTTCTGAGACATTTCATTACAATTTAGCCCTATTGTGTGTAAAAAAAGTCCTCCTGAATAATTCAATTTTGCATATTTTGCAGAAAGCCAGGGCAGTTAGAACCAACCTGACTTCACCATTCCACAAATTCAGAAGCTGCAACTAGTGCAGAATGCTGCGACCAGGCTTTTGATGGGCCTCCCCAGGTGGGAGCACATCCAGCATGTGCTAAAGACATCGCACTGGCTGCCAATAGCATACTGAATTGTTTCACCTTGTTTCAAGGTGCTGGTTCTTACCTTTAAAGCCCTATATGGCCGGGGTCCAACATACCTGAGGGACCACCTTTCCCTATATATTCCCCAGAGAGCACTATGGTCGGGTTCTCAAAATCGACTGACCATTTCCAGGTCCCCAGGATGCCAGGCTTGCTACTACCAGGGCCAGGGCCTTCTCAGTGGCAGCCCCATCCTGGTGGAATGAACTCCTGGAAGAGATCAGGGCCCTGTGGGATCTTTTACAGTTCTGCAGGGCCTGCAAGACGGAGCTCTTCCACCAGGCTTTTGACTAAGGAGCTGCCGCCACTATTACCACCAACAATCTTAATTATAGAGCCCTGGCCCTTGGCTTTGGCATCTACAGCCTGTGCCGCCACTCGTATTTTTTTGTTTGTTTGTTTTATTCATTTTAAAATAATCATTAACAACAATTAACATCAAAAGCATTAAACAAGCAACAACAAGATATAAGGATCAAGTAGCCTCAAAAGTCTATTATGTAACAGTAAAAACTATTTTAACATTTTTGAACATTTAATGACCAATAATGAAGAGTATGAAGTGCTGGTAATTATGCTACCTGTGTCAGAAAAGCGAGTGTGAGGACTAGATTAGAACTGGATCTTAGATGCAGAAGACTTTTGTATGTATCTCAGAGTGTACAATAGAGAGCTAGAAGAAAAGCCAAGAAGAGTAAGTAGTATTAGTGGGAAGAAGTTCAGCTTCTGTCATGTACTGCAGCCATGGAAACCACGTGCGTACAAACCTAGAGTAGTAGGTCATGGCGGTGCCAGATCGTTGCCTTTGAAGTGAGTCAGAGATTTTGCACATAATAAACTGATCCCATACTTTATGTCTCCACATGGTCAGCATCGGAGGAGAGGCAGACTTCCAGGTGGTAGCTATGGCCAGACATGCCGCTGCCAGCAAAATCAAGGTAAGTTCGTTATAACTATATTGTGAATCAGGTGCTTCTTAAATTTGAAGTAGAATAACTTCTGGTTTAAGAGGAATTATTTGAGAGGTGATCTTATTTATTTCTGCTATGACACTTTTCCAAAAGTTGTTAATGTGCCGCCACTCGTATTAGGAAGATCAGGGAGCAGAATAACTGTTAGACCTTTATATGCACTCTTACAGTACACCGCCGTTAGACAATTAATTAAATATTACCAGCACTTTATGTAATTGAATTGTTTTTAATTGAACTGTTTTAGATGCTTTTATGTACACTCATTTCACATGCTAGCAAGGTCATGCTCAAGATGCTACAAGCTAGGCTTCAGCAGTACGTGGATAGAGAAGTGCCAGAAGTACAACCTGGGTTTCGAAGAGGTAGAAGAACTAGAGATCAAATTGCCAATATTCGCTGGATTATGGAGAAAGCAAGAGAGTACCAAAAAAAACCTACTTCTGCTTCATTGACTATGCTAAAGCCTTTGATTGTGTGGATCACAACAAACTATGGCAAGTCCTTAAAGAGATGGGAGTACCAGACCACCTCACATGTCTCTTGAGAAACCTGTATAAGGGTCAAGAAGCAACAGTTAGGATATGGTACAACTGATTGGTTTAGCATCGGAAAAGAAGTATGACAAGGATGTATATTGTCACCTTGCTTATTTAATTTATATGAAGAGAATATCATACGAAATGCCAGCCTGGATGAATCACAAGCCGGAATTAAGATTGCTGGGAAAAACATCAACAACCTCAGATATACAGACGATACCATTCTAATGGCAGAAAGTGAAGAGGACCTCAAGAGCCTCTTGCTGAGGGTCAAAGAGGAGAGTGCAAAGGTTGGCTTGAAACTCAACATCAAAAAAACTAAGATCATGGCATCTGGCCCCATCACTCCTTGGCAAATAGAAGAGGAAGTCATGGAAGTAGTGACAGACTTCACGTTCCTGGGATCCCAGATCACCGCAGACTGTGACAACAAATATGAAATTAAGCAAACTCCGGAGCATGATGGAAGATAGGAGGGCCTGGCATGATGTGATCCATGGGGTCGCAAAGAGTCGGACTCAATTGTGCGACTCAACACCAACATATGGATTTTAATTGTTATTTATATATTAACCAGTGTAAGCCGCCCTGAGCCTACTTTGTGGGGAGGGTGAGGTATAAATTAAATAAATAAATAAATAAATAATAAGGTGCCATTCCACAAAGTGGGGCCACAGCAGTTAATGCAAGTGTATGGGCAACTGCTGATTTTGGCCATTTGAAGGATGACACATGCAGAAGGCCCTACTCAGATTATAAAAGTTGTCATGGTGGAGGTAGGGTTGTCAAGTAAGTTCTACTCACCGGCGGGGGAGCCTCGCCTCGCTCCGGGAGCTGTCCCTTGTTGTGTGCGCGCGTGTGCAAAGCACGCGCGCACTGCCAGCACGTCACCAGAAGTGACGTGCGACGTCAATCATGTTGAGGGCGTGGCCCCGATCGTCCATAGAGTCACCGGAGGTGCGCTTCAGGGGGGCAGAGTTCTCCCCGGGGCCCGATTCCGTGGCGGCGGAGGAAATCGGGCCTCCAAAGCAGGGGTTTACCCCACCCCACCCCCACTTGGCAGTCCTAGGTGGAGGACAGGAGGACAGGTGGACCCATGGATATGATAGACCCAGGCTATAAAGGGCTTTGGATATGAAGGCCAATATCTTGAATTGGTCCCAGATAGTAGCTGATGGGCAGCCAATGAAAAACAGGAGTAAGATGTATGTTCCAGGTAGTATCTTGATAATAACTGAGCTGCAGCAGCTAGAGTCTCCAAGCTGACTTCAAGCTGAGACCTAAGAAGAGTGCATTGTAGTAATCTAGCCTTGATGTTACCATGGCATGAATCCAAATGGCCAGGTGTCATGATCTCTGCAGGACTGGGGGCAGGGCCTGGTGCGGCCTGGTCCCAGGAGAGGCATGCATGGCAGTGAAAGCAAACAGCCTACAATCCCCATAAGGCTTAGCAATGGGCTATAGCCAATCCGAGAGGACGATTCTGTGTGGCGACTGTTGAACTGGGTGAGGAGAGTCAGTCTTAGCTGTTAACTGGGAAAAATAGGGGGGGTTTCGTCTCTCTCTGTGGCCTGGTCTCACTGAGGGGAAAGGCTGGTCTGGGAAGGCAAATATCGCTCAGTTTTTTGGTCTCTCTCTCTGCGGCCTGGACTGTGGGGACAGGCTGGTCTGGGAGAGAGGAAGATCTCCACTGGGCTCAGCATGAGTGCTAGGCAGGCTGGGGGCCTGGAAGTAGAACAGGTAGCTGCGCTAGTTTATGTTTATTTTGCCTTTTCACACTGTTATACCCTCTTTAAGCACCTTGCCTTGTATTGTTTTCCCTGCCCTAGTGTTGTTTTTAATAAACCCTTTCTGTTTAATTATTTTCTCTGCCTGGGTCAATCACACCTGTGTGTTCTCGGCTGTAAAAGGGGCATTTTGTATGTGCTTGAGAGGGTACCCTGGGCCTTCTCAACAGGGACCATAAGTCCAGGGTGGTGGCAGCGGAAGGCGGTGACCCCCTGGGGTCATGACACCAGGTCATTCATGTCAAGGTAGGGGGCCATCTGCACTCAACTGAATAGGAAGAAAACATCTTTTTGTAGCTGCAATAATTTGTTTCACCAACAGCAATGCTTATCCATGTCTCTTCTGGCTAGGGATTTCATAAGAGGCCAGAATGCAATTAGGGCAGGGAGAAGGTAGTGTTAACTACTGAGAAAACACTGCCTATGTCTCTTTCCAACCCTCTTGGCTTTGTTCTTTCCCCCACCCCCACCCCTGCCACCTGCCCATTCCTGCATCCTGCTAGCAACTCTGAAGGAAGCATCTGTCTCAGTATGTACATGTTCAACATCACAAATGATGTTCACAGAAATCCTAGCAGCTGAGAACACAACCAAGTCTGTGAAGAGAATGGTTCCTGTACAAGGACAACCATGTGCATAGTGATATGTGATAAGTGTCTGATTCATCTTCAGTGTGTATGTGTTAAGAATGGAAAGACAGCTCCATCATTCCAGCAACCTGAAAGCTTGATAAACAAGGGGGCAAACAGGGGAAACAATGGGAGAGTAGTTGGTTAGAAACGATTACATAGAAAAATCTATATAGTGGTGGTAAGTAGGTAGAGTAAAGAGGTCAAGGTGTAGCAGAATCTAGGGCACATACATCACATAGTGATATTGCATTTAAAATAGAATGGGTGAGTACTGCTGTGTGCACAGAAAATCCCTAAGAGGCTGACAGCAACAACAAAAAAAAAAGCAAGCAAACGTAAGGGAGAAGGAACAACAATACAGAGTCAAAGCTGAAGTAGTGCTGTAGCAACAATCAGCTTTAATAGGAACATAGTGTAACAAAAGCAGCAACAGTGAAAACGTAACAAGCACAACAATACACGGGGAGGGGGGCAGGAGATTCCAGAGGAGTGACTGGGCCGAATCGTAATTTACACAGGCCCCCACCCTTCTCAGTTACTTATTTCGTGCATCTGGTTTTTTACTTGGGTTTCTGTTGTTGTTGTTGTTCAGTCGCAAAACCAAATTCCACAAAATAGACTTCTGTTCCCCCCACCACCACCTTGTTATAGCATTGCTCCTAATTCTCCACTTCTCCATTTCCTGGGTATGACTATGTTCTGTAGAACTGTAATAATTGGAATATAGTGCTGTTCAGTGGATTTGTTGTTGTTGTTCAGTCGCACAGTCGAGTCTGACTCTTCGCGACCCCATGGACCAGCTCCCACCAGGCCTTCTGGTCTTCCGCCGTCCTCTGAAGTGTGCTCAATTTCATGTTCGTTGCATCTATGACACTGTCTAACCATCTCATCCTTTGCCGTCCCCGTCTTCTTTGACCTTCAATCTTTCCCAGCATCAGGGTCTTCTCCAGTGAGTGTTCCCTTCTCATTTGGTGGCCAAACTATTTGAGCTTCAGTTTCATTATCTGGCCTTCCAGGGAACAGTCAGGGTTGATTTCTTTTAGGATTGACTGATTTGATCTTCTTGCAGTCCAAGGGACTCTCAAGAGTCTTCTCCAGCACCGTAGTTCAAAAGAATCTATTCTTCGGCGCTCGGCCTTCCTTATAGTCCAACTTTCGCAGCCATGCATGACTACTGGGAATACCATTGCTTTGACCATGCGGACTTTTGTTGGCAGGGTGATGTCTTTACTTTTTATCATGCTGTTTAGGTTCGCCATCGCTTTCCTCCCAAGGAGCAGGCGTCTTTTAATTTCATGGCTGCTGTCACAGTCTGCGGTGATCTGGGATCCCAGGAACGTGGGTTTCTGTACCCAAGAGCAAAATACCTAAGAAGCAGGCTTCTAGCACAGGTTTTGGCAGGCTTTGGTGGCAAAGGGATTCCAGAGCTGGGGGGGGGGGAGCATCATAATGGTGCATGGCATTGGTGTGCCCTGCCATCATCTACTCTTGCTGACCAATATACAGAGGTGAACCTGTTTGCCAAATGCCAATGAAGACAAGAGTAAGATGATGGCAGGGCACAATGAGTTCCAACTGCCAAAAACAGTATATGATATGAGTACTCTCCTCAGACGAAACAAACACTGCCAAGTCATTTTCCGAGGATACAATACATCTCTGCCTTGCCCTTTTCTCATTATATGCCAAATGGGCTGTCTAAGTTCCAAGGCTGGCCAAGGCAGTGAACTCTTTCAAGATTGCAGGAGAAATGGAGCAATTTACCTCTGAAGGGCTGGAAAGAGTTTCACCTGTTGGGAATATGCAGTTCACGTCTCTTCACCTCTCTTCTGCCAGGGAAGATGCAAGATTGTTTTGCTGGTGGTCTTCCAGATGAAAGGAAGTGAAAATCATTTCCATTAGCTGGGCAGAATCATTCAGGGGAATGTGCTGAGAGCAAGCTTAGGGACTGAATTCATAACTCCGCTCCAGCCAGCCCTCCCTCTGCACCACTTGCAAGGAAGTGCAGTCTCTTCCACAGGCCAAAAAGAAACACAAAACACTGATGGAAATGGGCCAAATGGTCACACTCACCAGTCCAATGGCTGGCCTGTGAATATAATAGGAGGACCCTCTGTATATTTAAAACAAAACAAAACCCTCAAACTGATACCCAGTGGATTGATCTGTTTGCTTCTTTTTAGCAAACTTTGTAAAGAATTATAGTAGCAGGACAGGACCTGTGTGACACTGGCAAGAAAATGAGAGGAAATGGGAAGGAAGGAAAGCCCAAATTCTGACCAGTAGAAGCCCAACTGTCTGATTTTTGAATTGTGATCAAGCCTGTTTTTGCCTTTTAACATTTTGTTGCTTTTTCTGCAAATCCGCATTGGCACATTGTGCGTGACAGAAGAGAGGACTGCCAGCATGCTGCAGATGTGGGTCTGGCGATGGTCAGCGATTCCTCTCTCCAAAGCTTCCTCCCCCTACATTTCAGGAATGCATGGGGAGACTCCCTCCAGCCTCAGCATGTCCTGAGGCAAGACAGACATGCTCTCCACCCAGGAGGAGAACAGCAGCGGAACTGCTCTGTGCTAGCCTCCCTTTCCTCTCATTTGTTTGGGGACTGGATGCTCATTATGGCCTTGGGGTTTCCAGCTGCTCTTGCAACTGCTACAAGCAGCTTATCCAGGTTTTGCACAAGATTGCAATATGTGCCTTAACAGTACATTAGTTATCCACGCTATGGAATACTGTAGGATGTTTCTGATGTCTGAAAACACCCTCCAAACTACCAACCTGCTGCTGGAACATACACAGGAAGCTGCTTGTTATATACATTTGCCCACCCCTTGCCAGTCCTTAGTCAACAGTATGAAGATGACCTTTTACCTCCTGCAGCCCCTACAGCTTCTACATCCATCTGGCTGTTGGTCCTAGCACAGGCTCGGCTCTGCTTCCCCTTCTGCGTTCAGGCGCCAGCAGTACACCAGCATCTCATTCCCCAGATAGATGACAGGCAGTCCTGGTTGCGGGCAATTAGTAGCCAGAGACAGGGTGGCACGTTTTGGATCTCAGCATCACCGCCATGACCTCAGGTCATTCAAAAGAGCTACTACTGTACTCCCAGGGGCACACTTATTCACGCCCAGGCTTGGACCTCAATGAGCTTTCAAGGAAAAATATTTCGTATACATGGGAAGCTGCTGGGTGAGGTTAAAGTTGAAGATCATGTTTTGTTTAAAAAACAAATAATGCATTACATGAAGACTAACAGAAAGAGACAGCATTTCCATGATAAGCTTTTCAATGCCAGTGAAACCAAAACGGCTTTCCCTCTCTCTTCTGTGTAAAGCCCAGCAGTTCTAGAAATCATCAGCCAAAGCATTTAGAACCAGACTAAGGGAGATGTATCACTGGTTTGCTGAAGCAATTGTTCTTGGTAAGTAGCAGCTGCCAAGAGTTATATCAGTGCCCTGGTGAGGAAGGATTAACCCTTAAAATGGCCCCCAGAGCTGCTATTTGTTGCACTGGTTGAGACCAATAGGCAATTTACTGGCTTGCTGTATGCTAAAATGAGTGACCATACAACCTGCCTGTACATGAGTATATGCAAGAAAGAACCAATGTTTGTTCCCTTTACAAATGAAACCAGTGACCAGTGCTTAGATAAATGTACTGTTTCAATCACACATTCAGCTGTACATGTGCTCAATGTTACATAAGCACCGCTTAACGCACACATAAAGAAAAATCACGTGAGCGCTGTAAATGGATTTATGGACTTTTCTGAAGCCGGAGAGTTCCTTCCTAGAGCCAATCAGAATTCAGGGTACCAATACAAAGTTTCTCTTCAAGTCAGCTCTTGGCCAATCACTTCAAAAGTCTGGATTAAAGGAGTTTAAAGTGACAAGGGGGAAGCCAATGATCATTAGGGCCACCTGACAGTTTAGACAAATGGTGAAACTGAGACTGGGATTCAGTTTCCTTTCCCAGCTCAACTGATAATCATATAAACCGTCCCTCTCTTCCTGGAATGTAACTGGGGATCTAATTGCCCCTTTCCATTGGATAAGCCTGTGTTTATGTACATAAATACAAATTACATTCATCCATTCAGTCATAAAGCAGGATAAGACTCCTGGACAGTAACTAATTTTGCTGGGTATCCATTGAAAGACCAAGGCCCTCTCTTCTCTAAATGACCTATTCCATTATCACAGAGACTTCTTCTTCAACACATCTTTTTCCCCTATGAATCTGCAATTGTGAGCCATTACACCTGTCGGGGGGAGCGGGAGGTTAGCTCAGGAACACTGCCAGTTACAGTTGGATATGAGAAAGAACCGGAGTGTGTACAGTGTTTGCCACGAATGCATAACAAGATGCACATACCAAACTTCCTCTCTTACACAGCCATTAAAGGCAAGAAACTCCATATTCCAGTGCCTCTTGCCACTTTTTCTCTGGGAATAACTCAGTGGGTTCCAGATCGCCTAACATACTTGATCGATGCTATAAAACAATACCCTGCATCACATTTCCGAGAATTTTTACTTGGCCTCCTGTTGATTAGTCAAGCAGCCAAAGTATCAACATCACCTTTTTTGATGGTAAACTATTGATAAATATGGGAGTTGACATCAGGTATGTACCACTTCCCTGCCATTTTATAATTGGTTTTCATTCAGTTCAGTGCTGTTTAATTTTTAAAAGTGCCACATAGCACTTATATCTTCTGCCATGCTTTGTAAACAATGATATTGGCAATTAAGATAAGCAAGTTAAGATCTGGAGATGTCAGGCACAATTCAGTTAAGAGGATAACCCCCAAACTGAGCAGAATAAAAAGACTTAAATCCAGTGTTCAGCCTTCACATATGGTAGCATAAAATGCTTAAACCGTGAAAGGCAGATTAATTAAAACTATTGTTCAATTTAAAATGTTGGAAGGGAGGAGCATTAGTGATCTAATATTAAAACTGCCTAATTGTTTCCCACTTCAGAGTGTCTAATCACAAAACCCTGAGAAGTTTAAACACATGGGCTAGCAGGGAGTTATCTTTTGCTGTAAGAGCTTCGAATTCCCTGCTGGTTGATGATTCTCGTATGCTTAAAGTCAAAGGCATTTTTTTATTAGATAGCTGTCTGAAGTGAGAAGATATATAGCACTGTCATTCAAACTGGAATGCCACAGGAGTCTCTGTGATATGATGGTTTAGCAAATGATGTGTGATAAACTAAGGCCCCGGTCACACGGAAGGTTTTGCCTCAGAGAGGGACGGATCAGGGGTGCAGCAAACAGGCGCGAGCACACCACAACATCTGGGAATCGGCGTGTACCCGTCCCCGATCCGTCCCTTCAGGCCTAAAGCGTGCATCAAAAAAGAACCTGCAAAAGAGCAGGACTTACCTGGAACGCCGCAGCAAGCGCGGCCATGGGATCGCCGGCACGCCCGTCTTCGGTAGCAATCCAGGCTCCTGGCCAAACTGCGCAAGCGCACACATGCGCAGTTCAGCTGCCTTGGTCTCCCTTCAGTGGCTTCCCCCCGGCATCTAATCGTGCCGGGGAGGAACTGTGCGGCGGCTCAGGAGATCTATCTGATCCCGCCACCGCGTGTCTCTTTTGGTGCGGCTTTAAAAAGCCGCACTTCGGCCGTGCTTTCTCCCTCCATATGGCAGGGGCCTAAATGAGCTTTTACAATGGCTCCAGCTTTCTGTGCTGAGGTTCGTATTCACTAGGCCTCAACCTTAAATGAGGTGGTAGAGAGCCAGACCTTTTACAGTGGAATGTGTAATGGTGATGGTGGACTGTACGCACATGAAAACAAACACTCACTACATAGAACTCATCTTGGAGGAAGCTCATATTATCAAGCATGATGAAATGCAGTCCACTTGGCATTTAGAAAGGCTGCTCTTGAGAATGTCTTAGACATTCCTAGCAGTTCAGAATGGTGGCCAGACTGTTAGCTGGAATTAGCCAATTAGAACATGACAAGTGGGGGACCCACAAGAACTTGTGGGAGTTATCTCACTTTCCCCTCCCCCACTATTTCCTCTTTTCACACAACCTGGTATCTTCCATAGTCTTTTCCCTTTTCTGGCTTCCTTCTGTTCTTCCCACTCACCAGCCAA
Organism: Gekko japonicus; assembly: GCF_001447785.1. Taxonomy (NCBI): domain Eukaryota; kingdom Metazoa; phylum Chordata; class Lepidosauria; order Squamata; family Gekkonidae; genus Gekko; species Gekko japonicus. The sequence goes on from NW_015165250.1 coordinate 693,766, forward strand.
TTTATGCTTCACTCCCCCAGCAGCGTCTCCCCAGGAAAAGCCTGGCTGCATTATGCAGGGGCTGCTGGGCCAGGCCCTGGTGTTGTTTGGTGGCTTCTTGGTAGGGACAGACCTAGTTGCACAGTGGCTGCCGCCAGCAAACCAGGTTGAGCGGTGTAGATAGTGAGTTTCCAGTGGTCAGCCAGTGTTCTCTATAAGCTGTGCTCATGAGCAGCCGCTCGTGAACACAGAAAGCCCCACTTAGCAGCAATCTGGAGCTGTGCAGGGTCTTGCACTGCCCATTGCCCATTTTAAAAAAAATTAGAGGAAACATTGGTGGTCGCTGCAAGGTCCATCCCCAGTGAGTCTTCCTCCATCAGGAGACATGACAGGAGAGGAGCACTGGAACCTTCCAGAGCTGTTTTGTCCTCCATTTCCACCCCTGCTCCACTCCCGTGGCTTTGTTTTACAGAAACCAAGGCTTGAAATTCTCAGTAGTATTGTTATGGTTGCCCGGCAACCTCTGACATAGTGACTAGGAACTCCCTGGACATTCTTTTTTTTTTACACCTACAGGGGCTATTTTTTATTTGGGAGAGTTTTAATCCTTAATTTTAAAAAACATTATTTTAGATTTCAGATTTTTCTACAGACCTGGTACTTCTTTGCAGACAAACCCCACCATCTGTCACTAACTCCATTTTGCAGATCTATTAATCCACACTCAATGGCTACTTGAGATGTAGATACATGATTTTCCAGTGCTAAAAGATCTGTACTAGTGCTGTCCAGTACTTTTCCAAGTACTATTCAAAATCTATATATGTAAAAGAAAGTCCCCTCACCGTAAAATCAACGCCCAGGCCAAACCGCTGGACCTAGAGACACCAAATTTGGGGAGAGCAATCCTACCATGGTGTAGGTGCTCACTAAGAAGGGATTTTTAGAAATTCAACCCCTAAGTGGGTCAAAAGGGGAAAAATGTGCTCCCCCCATTGATTCCTATGTGGCTGCCAGGCAGCTGCCTCCCTGCACCCCCCACTCTCTGATTGGTCAGCTGCAAAGCTCAGTGTTCTGAGGTTACAGGGGACTGCAGAGAGCTAATGACAGTTGAGGCAGTTGTCTGTCAGGTGCAGCAGCAGTTGCAGAGTGCTTAAAGCCACGAGGGAGTTACCACCCCAGCAGTAATGTCTTAGTGATCCTGACAGCAGTTGCAGAGTGCTTAAAGCCACGAGGGAGTTACCACCCCAGCAGTAATGTCTTAGTGATCCTGACAGCCCCTCCTCCACAGTGGCTTCTAATACTCCTCCCCCCTCCCCCTCCTACACTGGACAGGCAGCTGCCTGTCAGGTTTAGGAGAGGAGGTGGGATGCAGCCGCCAGGGAGGTTTTCTCAGCAAGATTGCCTTAGCCCTGATGCCTTTAAACATAATCCCCCCAACACCAGACAGGTGGGTGTCTGTCAGGTGTAGGAGCAGGACCAGGGTACTGTAATCCATCAGGGACATCACCCCAGCAGCATCACCTTAGCGATGCTGCTGGCCCAGCCTCTCTGATGGCTTCCAACACACTCCCTCCACCTCCTACACCTAACAGGCGGTTGTCTGTCAGGTGCAGCAGTGGTTGCAGGGTGCTTTAAAACCATGAGGGAGCCCACCCCAGCAGTCTACAGAGAGGTCCTTCAGTAGAGAGAGAGAAAGTACGTATGTCTCACTTCCTTTTTTACACTACAATCTTCTCTATTAGAATTCCTACAACAAATGTTACATTTCAAACTTTACATCATCGGTATTATAACAGGATTTATGGAAGTTAAATACCGTAGCGAAGCACGGGTATCAGGCTAGTTCTTTAATAACTGCGCTAGAAGTTCTTCCATTTGAGCTCAAGGAGTAGTAATTCTTGAGAGTGGTACCATTTCAGTGGTGGTATTATCTGATTGTTCAAACATCCTCAAGAAGATCATGTAAATAAATAATGGCACACTGAACAGTGCCAGATGCCATAATACAAGATTATAGCTTTCTGAGAACACAAAAAAAGCTTTTATCTTTCCAGATATAGCTTGATTACCTTTCTTGCTTATATGCTAAGCCATGTAGATCATTATTTACTTATTGTGTGTTTTTAAATGTCTTTCTCTCTTCAATTTATTGGCTTTCAAAGTGGCTAACAGTATATAGAAGCCATAAAGTTCAATACAAAATCAATAGAATGATAAAACCGTCACATGAACAAATGTAAAAGAAGAAAAGAAATGTAAAAGCAGAAGATACCATTTACATCTTAATCTTTAAAAAATGCTTTACTGCTCTCTCAAAATAGCCATTTGAATGGATCTGGCTAATCTCTTTTGGTATCTGGAAAGAGGCTCTCCACAGACAGGGACCCACTACTGGAAAAGCCCTATTTCTGGTGGGTGTGTCAAATCAGGGCCAATAACATGGTACAAAGTTCTTGTGGCTAACATGAGTATTTTGGATCATTTGCCAAATGTTCCTTGCTTCCCAGGTGTTACAGGGCCTTGATTCTGACCTTGAGATGCACAGAGAAGGGGCTTCAGTCTTCTGCACACATCTGCACACACACCACCAGAACAAATAGCAGCTCCCTGGATCCATTTCAGGCAAGGAAAACAGCACGAGAGAAGGCTGAAGCCCTTCATGTGTACTGCAGTTTCACAGAATTCACACACACACACCTTGCACACCTAGGAAGCATGGGATCCCTAGTGCACATGTAATCCAAGTTCTTTTGGCAGCCATGAGGAATTTGTATAATCTGAATCAGCCCTCACATGTGAGTATGATGGAACCCACAAGAGGGCCTCTGTTCCTGATTTTATCTCATGGGGACTTATAGGAAAAAGTGCTCCTTCAGATAATGGGTGCAGTTCATGAACTTCCCTCCACCCATTTAACTGAATGTTTTAGTAATTTTTGAGAGTATAAACCCTTCAAAACAAATTCTCCTTTCTGCAAAACAACAAACCGATATACAAAATGATTTATCCTCTGCCATATATTCAGAATCACTTAGATTAATTATCCTTAACATACCTTAATCATTTTTTCATACTCACTTTCAGTCTGGTTAAAAAGCAGTAACAGGTGCAAATTGTTTCAACCCTTCAATGCACAATTTAGAGTCAATTTTCTAATAATTGCCAGTATGGAGATAGGCGGGAGATGGAATTGGTCCACCTAGTAAACAGAATGTGGTCATACATACATACCTGGATATTATATGGACAGCTGAAGGGGGAAAAAAACTGGAGTTCTGGCTACTTTCCCACCTTTCTGCAGTGATTTTCTACTTCATTTGCTAAAAAGCCTTCCTCCTGCAATGTTGCCTATGTGTTTAAATGCCAACAGATTTCTAAAGGAAAGTGTACCATCCATATTCCTTTCATGTGCATTTTTTTTCTTCCAGAGAAGTCGAGCTCCGTAGGTAATAGACTTCAGCATAGCAGGTTCCAATCTGGTGAATAAATGAAGTCCTTAGGCTATCTGGTACAACTTCCTTATTATCAGGTTCAAACAGAGGAACTAGAAATGGAATAATAAGAAGGAGAGGAGGTTATCCAGAACCACAAAACTAGCAGGATTGGATGTATGAGTTAATGATAACTAGCAGTGTGAATAATGCATTTTTAAAAAATTAAATCATTTTAAGTTTTTCTTTCTCCCAACAGGAACTCAGTGCAATGAGATGGGCAGGCTAGGTATGAGGGTTGCAAAGCAGCACACTTCTATATCTCCCTGTCATAGCCCCTGATCCTGTGATATACAGCAATATCAAATGTATTAAGCAGCATACAGAAAGGTGAAATGGGGAAAGCCTCTGTTACTGCACTGGATCATATAATACAATTCATAGATCCTTTGGAATCAGCATTAGAATCTGCACAGTGAGGACATGGTTTATACTGTGAAAATAATATAAAGGCACCAGGTACAATGAAGCCATGTGACTTTATAAAGGCACCAGGTACAATGAAGCCATATATTTTTCTTATATTCAGGAAAATAAGAAAAATAAGCCTTCTGCTCCAGACTTTATAGGCCAACTTCATAGGGTTGAGTAAAGAATATGCTTAGATGAAGCAGACACAGGGCGACAACTAGGCCTGTCAACTAGGGCAACAACTAGGCCTTCATCTCAAAGAATACCAGGCAGCATTCTTACCAATAGACTCTGAGATGAAAGGCACATGCCTGCAGCTTTCCCCACCACCATCCATGAGGTAAGAAATAGGATACATTCTATAATCCCATGACTCCCAGCCTTCATTTTTACACAATGTGTTTTTTTCCCTCAGCAAACATACACCCATCAGGATCTGAAGAAGCTGTTTGCTGACCTATGTCATACCAATGTATTAAAAACACCTGACATGCTCCATGTTACCTGTTCCCCTTCTGGTGCCTCTGTCTTTGTTCCTCTCCTAACCCCCTTGGAGCATCTCACCACCTTCTAGTTGAGCCCATTCCTTTTTCTACTGCCTCTTACTTCATTGACTTTGGACTAGCACCTTTCCCTTTCCCTCAAGCTGTAGCTGCACTTGTTAAAGACATTATTTCTTCTAAGCGCTGAATGCCGTCACTTCCAAGCAATCGCCAGAACATATGCTTTCCCCCCCAATCCTCTGTAGCTGAAGGTGATCAGGAGGGGAAAGAATAGGAAAGGAGTCACAGAGAAGCCAGTCATGTTAAAGCCTCACACTCACTGAGGTGGTAAACCCATGTTAGGACTGTACGATTTACAACTGTTGGTGGAGGGTCAAATGTCTAGATCAGTGGTGGCGAACCTATGGCACGGGTGCCAGAGGTGGCACTCAGAGCCCTCTCCGTGGGCACGCGTGCCATCGCCCCAGTCAGGCCCAGACCATCATTAAAGTGTCGAATTCTCTGCCAAATAATTTTAAGTAAATGAAAGCATTTGGGATTGCTTTCCTTACTTTGTTTGGATCATCTTAAGTTAATGTATGAGTTGTTTTTTCTAAAGTAAAATCTCAGTATTCAGGTTAAATTGCCGTGTTGGCACTTTGCAATAAATAAATGGGTTTTGGGTCGCAGTTTGGGCACTCGGTCCCTAAAAGGTTCGCCATCACTGGTCTAGATAATCTTCCATGCTACTCCCCAAATCTCCATGCACAGAAAACTATTTATTTATTTATTTATTACTTTGATTTTTACCCCGCCCTCCCTGCCGAGGCAGGCTCAGGGCGGCTTACACAAGAACCAATAAAATGATATCAAACTCAATACAAATACATAATAAACATTTTAATATATCGATGGCAATGCAGATATAATAAAGTGTGTTTAGAAACATACGTTCAACAGTGCAGCCACTCTAGGCCAGCTTAGACTGGCAGTAAAATAGGCACAGGGTGCAGCTCATCTAAATGCCAGCCAGAAGAGCTCCGTTATCTAAAATAGGTGCAGCTCCTTATCTAAATGCCAGCCAGAAGAGCTCCGTTTTCACAGCCCTGCGGAAATGTACAAGGTCCCGCAGGGCCCTGATCTCAACCGGGAGCTCATTCCAATAGATTGGAGCTGCCACAGAAAACGCCCTGGTCCTGGTCGATACCAGCTTGGCGTCCTTAGGACCAGGGAGGGCCAAATGATTTTGCGACCCTGATCACAGTGCTCTTGGGGAACATGCGGGGAAAGGCGGTCCCTCAGGTAGGTAGGACCCTGACCATAAAGGGCTTTAAAGGTCAAGACCAGCACCTTGATTCAAATCCGGTAAGCTATTGGCAGCCAGTGCAGTGTCTTTAGCACAGGCTGGATGTGCTCCCACATAGGGAGACCCATCAACAGCCTGGCTGCCGCATTTTGCACCAGCTGCAGCTTCCGGAGTTGTACCAAGGGCAGCCCCATGTAGAGAGCATTGCAGTAGTCCAACCTCGAGGTGACCATTGCGTGGATCATTGTAGCCAGATCATTGCGTTCAAGGAAGGGAACCAACTGCCTAATCAGGCAGAGATGAAAAAAAGGCTGCCTTGGCAGTGGCTGCTACCTGGGCCTCCATTGTTAGGGAAGCATCTAGGAGCACTCCCTGACTCCTGATCCTTGGCGCTGGCACCAGGTAGCAGCCACTGCCAAGGCAGCCTTTTACCATCTTCTTGCCATTCTCCCTGCTATGCCACTCAAGCTGTGTGTTGAAATTCTGAAGGCAAACTTTTTTGGAGGAAAGGGGAATGTGGATGGTGAGGTGGTTCCCAGGCCTCCAAGCTTGTTTTAGGGTGGCTTTTTACAAACTAAAAGTGAAAGGCATGGATCAAGGGTTGTGATTGGAGGGAAGTCTCCAAGAGTCACTGAAAAGGCCCTTACTTAAGGTCTCAGACAGATTTCCCATAGGGCTGTTTCCTCTTGTATTTGCATTTAACTGCATTTAGCCCCAGTCACGATACTCTGATCTGATACAAGATGAATTCTCCCTGCTCCCATGGCTGCATAACGCCCTGGGAGTTGGGCCAGTTCTACAGAGCACACATTCAGGCAGGCAGAGGATCTTGGGGTATCGGGATTGTGTGCTTGCCAACTGAGAAAGAAGGAGCTGATTTGGAGCGAAACTGCAGCTGCTTCTTGTGCCCCCACCTTGCCTAGCCTGTCACACCCATCAGGGTAATAATGATTGATCATTCCCATATAGAAAAAATTACACTTCACCACAAACTATGACTTATTAGAGGCAGAAGTGACACAGAATATATTAGACCTCTACCTATTATAATGCCATCCCTTGCTCAAAGGCATCAGTGCAAAAGATCCGCAACCAAGTCAGGTACTTTGTGCTGATTTCTTTTCTAATCAGCCATATTAATAGAAAAGATATTGCTTATGTATCCCTTATTTTCCTCATGCATAATACACAGGAGAATATGTATGAAGATGAAAGGTATCTGAGGGCTTCAGGGGGAGGGGGCAGCGTTCTATTCACCAAAATGCATTGCCATATGCCACATTATCCCTGATGACTGAGACCAGGCCATATAAGGTCGGGGTCATAAACAGGTTTTGACCATGCAGCAACGTCTTTCCCAGGTACAGGACTTATTACCTAATATGCTCAGATTGGCATGGGGTTGCCAACCTCCAGGTGGGGCCTGGAGGTCTCATGGAAATTTAACCGATCTCCAGGTCAAAAAGATCAATTCCCCTGGAGAAAATAGCTGTTTTTGAGGGTGGACTCTATGGCATTATATCCTGCTGAGGTCCCTCCTTTCTCCAAACCCCATCCTCCTCACACTCCACCCCCAAAATCTCTAAGCATTTCCCAGTGCAGAGTTGGCAACCATAGGATGACATGTAAACATATTTGTGCATATGAATAGGACTCATGTTCAAGCTTGAATGCAAGGGAATGAAAACTATATGGTTTGATGTTTGAGACTGATATGAAAAGTGACGGAGCTCCAGAGCAGGTTTAGAAAGGAAAACTGTTGGGGGGAAATTAATCCTCGGTCCCTGGGCCAGATGTGGACTGACAAGAGACCAGGCCAAGGGGTAAGAGACAAAGACAAAAGCTTGCGCTTTGTTCTAATTTATCCACTAAGCAACAAAAATGAGATAATAGAACTGCTCAAGAACAAAACATTTTACAACATTTAAATATTCAGCATAGAATATTTCAAAAATATTGCAGTTGTATGAAACTCAGAATGCTCTGGACTGGTCACCAAGACCTCACAAGGAGCTGTTGATGGCCAGCCCCAAGGAGACAAATCTCTAACAATTTAGAAGACGAGGAAGAGAAGAGAAGAGATTGGATTTATACCCCGCCCTTCACTTGGAGTCTCAGAGCGGCTTACAAACTCCTCTCCCTTCCCCTCCCCACAACAGACACCCTGTGAGGTGGGTGGGGCTGAGAGAACTCTGACACAAACTGCTCTTTTTCAAGGACAGCTCTTATCAGAACTACGGCTTGCCCAAGGTCATCCAGCCAGGTGCAAGTGGAGGAGTGGGGAATCAAACCCGGTTCTCCCAGATTAGAGTCTGCACACTTAACCACTGCACCAAACTGGCTCTTTATAGCCTCTGCACCCATAGATTCAATCACAATGACCAATTTCCCACAAGCCACTGCTCCACCCTCGCTCTTTCTTCCCCCCCTGATTGTATGTGTCAATTTCCCAATACTTGCTGCCCAGCCGCATTTTGACCTGCACCTTCACCCGATTTCCCCCACGTCTTTTTGATCCTGTTTTTTTACTATCGAAAAGACGCAGGGGAAATCAGGTAAAGCTGCAGGTCAAAATGTGGCCGCACAGCAAGTAGTGGGAAATTGACACATGTGATGGGGGGGAGAGCGGGAGTGGAGCAGCAACTTGTGGGAAATTGGTCAATGACGGACATAAGGCTAATGTATTTTAACAGAAGAATATCTCTAGTACAATTTTACTCTGTACTCGTATCCTAGATAGTCAAGGATGTTATGTGTCAGATAAAGAGTCATGAATATCATATCAAGGATCGTTCTAAGAATCTAAGAGCCTTCAGCAGATAAACTAACTGTTCTGACTTTATTTTGACGGCATGGGAAGTATAGCATGTAACTGTAACCCCTGTTTTAAGGGCATTATCAGTAGGTCATACACTACAGACTTCCACCCAAAAGAAGAAAGCATTGTGGAGACCCACAGGAGCTGGAGAAGGAAATGATAACCATAAAAAGTATATAAACTATTCTTTTATATGTAGGAAGGCCAAGGGCACTAGGAAAATGGTTAACCCTGGTTTACAAGAATGTCACATCAACTATACTGCAAAACTCTATGGGAGAAGAGAACCAAAGAGGCATAATTCAGACTGCTGTACAGAAATGCCCCAGGCTCGCTTATATTTCTGCCACAAAAACAAGGGCTGTAATAAATTGAAATTATCAGACACAATGTTAGCCTTACCAGCGCAGATTTAAGAAGCTGAATTGCTGCCTTCAATTTATGGGAGAATTTAGCTAAATGGCAGGCCTCAGCAAGAAGTGGGGTATTAGTGAGGATTTCCTACCTATGTTTATGGGGATCTTTCCCTTTAAGAGAGCTCTCAATGACCAGTCTGAAAGTAAAACAGATAATGTGTTATTGAAGGGAAAATAAGGGGATTAACATACAAGGAGCACACATGGAACATACACAAATTCAAGATCTATGGGGAATTAAAGAGAACAGTGGGAGATCAATGGGGCTTGAGGCAATAGCTACCTTTCCTGAATACATCCGTGAAGGAGAGATGGCAAAACAATCAGCGCTTTGAGGAGAGGAAGGACCCAGTGTACTGGGGGTGCATGTTGGTAGGTACCTTTAAGAGAGCTCTCAATGACCAGTCTGAAAGTAAAACAGATAGTGTGTTATTGAAGGGAAAATAAGGGGATTAACATACAAGGAGCACACATGGAACATACACAAATTCAAGATCTATGGGGAATTAAAGAGAAGAGTGGGAGATCAATGGGGCTTGAGGCAATAGCTACCATTCCTGAATACATCCGTGAAGAAGGAGAGATGGCAAAACAACCAGCGCTTTGAGGAGAGGAAGGACCCAGTGTACTGGGGGTGCATGTTGGTAGGCACCCAAGACCACACAAACACAGAAATGGAGCTGCGCCGTGCCAGTTATACCCAAAAATGTGTCCAAAGGCCCTGTTAATATGTGGGGTCCCGCAGAGCAAAGCATTGATGAGATTAATCAGGAATAAAACAAAACAATGTAGTTTGGAAACCCTGTATAGTGGTTCCCAGGAGCAGGCAAAAGAGCCTGGAGGTTTTCTTCTAGATGCAAAGTACCATTTGGGTTGGGTTCCAGATTACTGGTTGAAGAACTAATTGATTGCTAATTTAAAGTAATCAAAGTGGAAACAATACTGCTTGATGAGCTACCTGGGCTTAGGGTGTGGGAAAGGAGTAGAAGGCAAGACTTCTTATTATGAAGGAAATGTGTAGAGGAAAGATGAGGTGAGATTGATAGGATTAGTGATTGAGATTGAAAGAAGTAGCTCTGGGGCGAGGCAAGTCCATTGTTCGGAGTATGCAGATGTCGGCAGGGTGGAAGGGGAGTCGCAGTTGTCAGAACAAGATCTCATGTGCTTCCCAGAGTTGCTGCCTAGGCATGATTATAGGGCTTGCCTGTCCTGGCGTCCACCTTTGTGTCCACTTATGTCAAGTTATCTGATATTTTGACTACTGGGGAACTCCTATGGGATCCATTGCTGGTTGAAACAACCCATCCTGAGGGACAGGGGGCTGGCATACTTACAATTGTTAATTGAAGAAAACCAGGGTCACAGACAAACAATTAGAGCAACATTTTAATAACTTTCAACAGAAAAATTACCACACTGGCCATCAGTATGAGTACCCAATGCTGGCACCCAACCTGTAATTTCCCATACAGAGCAGTACATATCTTGGAGAACATGAACATTTATTTACTTATTTATTTGTCAAATGGAAGTGTCATCCAAAAAAGCCCTGTAACTGAATTGCCACTGCCTTCTCTATTATCTTGCCCAAATAGGGCAAGTTGGAGACTGGTCGATAGCCAATTTGGCGGGGTCCAAAGATGGCTTTTTCAAGAGAGGGCAGACCACTTCTTCCTTAAGCACCTCAGGGAACAGTCCCTCCAAGAGAAACTTGTTGATAATCTCCCGCAAGGCATCTCGAAACCCCTTGTGGTCAGCTTTAATTAGCCACAAAGGGCATGGGCCGAGGGAGCAAGTGGTAGGGCATACAGTTAGAAGCAATTTGTTGACTTCCTCTAGGCTGAGTGGGCCAAAATGATCCATAACTTGACTAGAAGATGGGCATTGAGCCTCGAGCTCACTCACTGTGTGAACTGTAGCGGGGAGGTCACAGCGGAGCGACAAGACTTTATCTGCAAAATAGCTTGCAAAAGCCTCACAGCCAATAGCTAATTCCCTAGCATTTGGTCTGCCTTGCGGCAGAGCAGTAATGGACCGAATCATTCTAAACAATTGGGCTGGGCATGAGCTTGCAGATGCAACCACAGCCATATAAGACTCTCTCTTTGCTGCTTTGACTGCCGCCTCATAGAACCTCATAAACATCCTATAAGATGTTCTTGTAGCTTCGTTGCAAGCACGCCACCACTATCTCTCTAGCTGTCTTAGCCCTCACTTCATCAGCCGCAGCTCCTGGGTAAACCATGGAGTGAGCCTAGAGTGAGGGCACAGAGGGCATTGGGGAGCAATCTTGTTGATGGCTGTCGAAAGTCAGTTATACCAGTCCTCTACAAACTCGTCTAACAAGCCGCCAGGGGGCATCGGATCTTGGAGGGCCATATGAAGCCACATTGGGTCCATTTGGCTCCGCGGGCCGGACAAAATAGGCTTGCCGTCCAAACAGGGTTGGAGAGAAATATTCAGATGGGCCTTCAGGGCAAAGTGGTCTGACCATGGTACTGCCGAAGCAGTAATCTGGTCCACTGTAACCCCTGCCACGAAGACCAAATCTAGCGTGTGCCCAGCCTGGTGAGTGGGAGTCATTACAAACTGGGAGAGTCCTAGTGCCGCCATGGACAACACCACGTCCGTTGCCTGAGTAGAGGCCACATCATCAGCATGACATTGAAATCATTCAGGACTATCAGTCTTCCAATGCCCAGCCTGATATGGCCTCCACCAGGGATGGTAGGCTATCAGCTGGTACACTGGGTGGTCAGTACACCAGCCAAATCACCACACTCTCCCTGGCTTCCCAGACTAGGCCAGCACACTCTATGCCCATGATCCTTGGCAGCAGGAGCGCTCTGAGGGAGTAAGCCTCTCGAATGAATAAAGCCACTCCCCCCCCACCCCCTAGTCCGCGATTGGTGAAGGACCGAGGACCCAGGAGGAGCCAACTGTGAGTGAGCTACTGTCTCCCCTTCTCGCACCCAGGTCTCAGTCATGCACACCAGATCTACATTTTGCTCTTGCAGAAAGTCCCAGAGGACCGTGGTCTTATTTTTAATAGACCTGATATTACATGACATCAATGTGGGGGGGGTCAATCATCCTAGCTCCACTACCTACAACCATTGTGATGCGATGCAGGCTGGAAGGGGCCGAGCTACTCCTCCATGCCTGGTCCCACCGCTATACTTCCCCTTCCCCAGGAGCACTGGAATTCCTTGCCCAATCGTCATCCTGCCTACTGGTCTTCACCAGCCTCAAAATGGGAAATAAGGTTGTTTTTTTTAAAGGCAAGCGGGAATCTTCAGGGATGGGAAGCTGTCAAGTGGTTATCCAGCAGCAATTGTAAGCAATTAACCCCTAAGAGCGGTGAGCATGTGCAGTGAGGTTGGGTCTGACCAGCATGTCAGAACCCAGGCCACAAGGATATGAGGCAAGTGATTCCATGTCTAAAAACTGGTATTGGAGTTGTAGGAATCAAGCACAATGGAAAACAAAATTGATTTTATTTGTCTTGAGAGAAGTTGGGGGAAGTCTGTGAAAGCTTCTAGTTGGCATAACAGGGAACAAAAGTAGGAGCAGAACTATGCCTTTTCCTCCAACAGTACTGCCTTTCCTCCAGTCTTGAAGGACATGGGGTGGGACTTCATCTTCCTCTGTCGTTTCAATGCCTGTTCTGCTGTAACAAATTTTCCCTTGAGTCTGCACTCCCTCTGCTTGCCTGCTGCTCCCCAGTGAACTCCAGAATTTAATCACTCATTGAATAAAAAAGTGTCTCCCTTTGTCTGTCCTGAATCTATTGCCCATCAACTTCATTGGGTGCCCTGAGTTCTACCATTTGGGGAAAGAGGAAAAGGGTTTTTTTTATCCATTCTCTCCACCCCGTGCATAATTTTTATAATTCTGCTTACATAATGTAATAAAATGTATCATCTTGTTCATACATCCACAAAATTTACTAGCTCACCAAAAAATGCATCCCATCTGCCCATATTTCATGTTTTCATTGGCAGATCTGGTTTTGTAAAGCTTACCCGTAGGCAATATTTTACACATGGGATGCAGGAGGTTAAGAACCTAAGAACATAAGAAGAGCCCTGGTGTATCAGACCAATCGTTCATCTAGTCCAGCATCCTATCTCACACAGCAGCCAACCAGTTCCTCTGAACGGCTAACAACATGGCATAGAGGCCAAGATCTTCCCCTGATGTTGCCTCCTGGCTCTGAGATTCAGAGGATTAGTGCCTCTGAATGTGAAGGTTCCCCTCCGGAAAGAGGAAAAGGGTTTTTTTATCCATTCTCTCCACCCCGTGCATAATTTTTATAATTCTGCTTACATAATGTAATAAAATGTATCATCTTGTTCATACATCCACAAAATTTACTAGCTCACCAAAAATGCATCCCACCTGCCCATATTTCATGTTTTCATTGGCAGATCTGGTTTTGTAAAGCTTACCCGTAGGCAATATTTTACACATGGGATGCAGGAGGTTAAGAACCTAAGAACATAAGAAGAGCCCTGCTGGATCAGAGCAATCGTTCATCTAGTCCAGCATCCTATCTCACACAGCAGCCAACCAGTTCCTCTGAACGGCTAACAACATGGCATAGAGGCCAAGATCTTCCCCTGATGTTGCTTCCTGGCTCTGAGATTCAGAGGATTAGTGCCTCTTAATGTGAAGGTTCCCCTCCGCCACCATGGCTCGTAGTCACTGACAGACCTATCCTCCATGAATCTTTCTGATCCCCTTTTTGACTAGGTCCACACAAGATTTTCAAACCTTCCCTAATATTTACCATTGAACTTTTCCTGGCATGCCATTTGGGTTTACCAGGTATGCAAATTGATGTTTAGCACTTTTTTAGCCCGTGGCAATACCCTTTAAGACACATGTAGAAATTCTTCTGTAAGCGATATGTTGGGAAAGTTGCAAACTACCCCTTGACTGTATGGGTTCTCTTCTCTTGACTGATCTCTTTCAGATCCATAATCTTGTACTTGGAAAAGGCATCTTCCAAAGGAAGAGTCATTTCATCATCCTGCCAGCATCCACCCTCCATCTCCATGATTTCTCTATAGTTCTTTACTTTTTCAGGTGCCTCATCTCCATCTTTCATTGGGGAATTTCACATTACCCGTCTTCTCCCGGTTTCAAGCTGGGGGTCTTCCGTTTCCAGATGAACCGGTACAGGGCTGCCGTTTCACACACGGCTTGCCCCTACCGGAAAGGAGCCGATTCACAAGCGGTTCGGCGTTTCACACACGCACCGCTTTGTTTCCCCACGGTTTCTGAAATGACAGACCAGCACCCGGTTGAGAATCGGTTCCCTAGCGGGAGAAAGCGCCTGTCTGAAATTCCCCATTGATGCAAACTTTACTTTGGAAAGAGGGTTTTTCTTTCCTGTCAGGCCTTGTGATTATTATAAACTCATCTGCCTAACAGGACTGGCTAGTTTATCTTTTTTTTTTCCCTGATAAAAGACCAGTGGCAAAAGCTTCCAGCTGCCAAAATAATATTTAAATAGTATGTTTTATATTCTCTGCTTGCATGGAGAATTTTATATATTCTCCCTCCCTCCCTCCTTCCCTCCCTTTCTCTCATTCATCTAGAGATATAACAAGGAAAATCCATACCTCTGGTTCAGTTTGGGCAGCCACCAAGATAAACAGGAGCTTTCTGCTGACTTGCACTTCTTATTACTGAAGAAATCTGTTTTGCATCTGACATGTTCTACAAAGAAATGTGCTTTTAGACACAAGTTTCTTTACTCAGAGCATCTGTTATTAAACAAGATGGCCAGGCATGCATTGTCATTCTCAAAATGTTAAGCCTTTTAGTTCATTTTTCTGCATGTTCACTTGAATGTACGTCCCATTTTGTTCAACGATGCAGAGGATTGTTCAAGAGCGTATGCTGTAGCCTTAGATTACCAGAAACTGGAAGTGACTGACAATGAGTACAGGCTGGTTCACAGATGTCCATTGTAAGAATATTGTGAACATAGGGAGCTGGAGGAGTGGTGAAGCATGTCTGCATACAGAAGTAGGCTTATACACCTGATTCTTTGTCGATGATGGAAAGATTACAGGAAGCAACTGAATACACATCCCCATATTTCATTACATAGTGCATGCAAGGAGGGAGGTCTCCTCAGGCCTGCTGCCCCACTCTTTGAACAGCAGGCTCACATCACATTGTATGAACCAGCACCAAAGGATGAAACCTGTATGCCTGTATTCAGTGACAGATTCTGAGAGCAAAAATAGCAGAATAGCCTTTCATCCTGTATCTGTATCTAGAACTTGTCATGTATTTCCTCCACATATTCCAAAGACTAGTTTTGGAAACCAACTAGTCTCAACAAGTAATCAGATTTTCTTCCTTGAGGTAGAGGCTATAAACAACCCAATTAATGCTTATTCTTTGACCAACCCTGCATCAAGATTTGCTGTCCACAGATTAGCACAAACCTCCCACCTACTCTCCTCTAGGTAGCCAAAATGGCATTAAATGTAGGTGCTGAATTGATAAACATCCTTCTGCAGAGATAGATAGATAGATAGATAGAT